>NC_134532.1:70749648-71050124 GCF_050624435.1 Tenrec ecaudatus
GCCAGGTCTTTAAAATTTCATCACATAGACAAGTGAGTGCTTCCGGTGCCTCCTCAGTTTTCTGTTCTTTCAAAGAACCAAATTTTAGCTGATTAATTTTTCCCCATAGTTTTTTTGTTTTCCCTCTCCTGTATTTAAGCTCTGATTTTAAAAATTTCTTTCCTTTTGCTATTAGTAGGAATGTTCTGTTGACTCTGCTCTAATTGGTGTAAGTTTTGTGCCAGCATATCAACCACAAGTCTCTCTTCTTTTTTCGTGTGTGCATGTATGGCTATCAGCCTTCTCTGATAAATGCCTTTGCTATATATCAAAGGTTTTGGTATGCCATATTTTCTCATTGGTTTCTAGAAACTTCCTGATATCATCTCTGGTCTGGGCTAATACCCACTCCTTTTGCAATAGAGAATTATTCATCCTCCAATTGTTTGTCCTTGTTTTCTTCATTGTCCTTCTGTTGATTTCCAGCCTTATGGCACAGTGATTGGAGAGAGGTGTCTGTATAATCTCTATGTGCTTGAATTTACTCAGGTTTGATTTGTGTCCCAGCATGTGGGTCTATCTTTGAGTATGTGCCATGTGGGTTTGAAAAGAATGTGAATTTGTTGCATTTGGGTGGAAAGCTCTGAAAATATCTATTAGATCAAGTTGTCCATTTGAGTTGTTTATATCTGTAGCCTCCTTGTTGAGTTTCTTTCCCAGCGATCTGTCTTTTTCAGAGTGATGTGTTAAAGTCACCAACTATAATTGTTGAGACTGTGATTTCTTTTTTCATATTTTTGAGTATTTGATTTATGAATTTTGCAGGTCTCTCATTGGGTACATATATATTTATTATACTCACTTGTTCTTGGTCTACTGTTCCCTTGAGCATTATATAGTGTCCCTCCTTCTCTCTTTTTATGGGTTATACCTTGAGATCAATATTGTCAGATTAAGATTGCTACCCCTGCTCTTTTTGCAATGCCAATTGCTTGGTATATTTTTCTCAAGCTTTAATTCTCAACCTGTTTTTGTCTGCACGTTTGAGATGTGTTTCCTGTAGGCAGCATATTGATGGGTTATATTTTCTGAGCCAGTCTGTTAGCTTCTATCATTTAATGTCTGACTTCAGCCCATTAATATTCAGTGTTATTACATCCGTCTGTGGACTCTGTGATTTCATCTTGTACTGTTTGTATTGAGTATTTTCCTACCTACCTAGCTTATCAGTTTGTGTTGTGTGTGTGGTTTATTTTTTCCTTCTTTCCACTATTGAGCTAATGCTCTCTTGGGGGCTGTTTTCTCTTTGTTGCCCTCTGGCTTGAGTTGTTCTATGTGATGGTCTCTTATTTGCACTCAGTGAGTGTTGATACTGGGTTCGGCAAGGATATTTTGTAGGGCTGGGTTTCTTTTTTATGTATTCTTTGAACTTTTTCTTCTCTGGGAAGACTCTTGCTTCTCCATCTACCTTAATAGATTATTTTGCCAACTATATTATTCTTGGGTTTGCGTTATTTTCCTTTAATTTTTGGAATATGCTACTTATTCACTTCTCTTCTTCATCGTGTCCGCTGATAAGTCTGAACATATTCTTAATTAGGTGCCTTTATAAGTGACTTTATAAATGACTGTCTGTTTCTCCTGCTTTCTTGTTAAGGCTGTTGGGGCTGGTTGATGTTTACATGTTGTTTAGAGGAGCCCAGTGCCATCTACTGGAGTCGAAGAGCACTGGGCTCTCTCTTGGGAAACTCTTGAGTGCCTCTTAGAACTACTTGCAGATAACTTTACTGGGGGGGGGGGGCGGGGGGTGTCAAGCTACTACTGTATTTTCCTGTGGTTTCATTCTTACCCTAGCCAAACAGTATCCCATTATTTGGAATGTGAGTTGGGTAGTTCTCTCATGGGATGCTGGTCATGTGGTTGTGGGCCCACAAGGGTGGCGTTTCATTCACTGATCTCACAGTAAGCTGTAGTGGTGTGTCTCACAGTGCTTGGAGCACCTCGGGTGGCATGTGGTGTTTCCCTCTGCAACTGGGGTTCCATTGAGGACGTGTGGGTGTATACTACTTGGGGTAGAGCATTGTAGATGGCAGGCAGAATTAACCTAGTCAGAGAGCTCACCATGGATGTTGGGCAGATGTTCCTGCAGCAGTGTGGAGCACCACCGACAGTGGGCAGGAGTTCCCCCAGTCACTTATAGGGCCTTGTGATGTAGGCTGGAGTTCCCCCCAGACGTTTGAAGGGGAGATTCCCCCAGCTGCTTGGGGTATGGTGGAGAATGGGTGGGATTTTCCCAGCTGTGTGTAAAGCCAACAATTTCGGTTGGGCGCTCCCCCTGCTGGGCCTTCAGAGTTGCCCTAGGTGGAGGGGAGTGTAGTGACTTGTGAGAGGAAAGAGAGGGAGAAGAGAAGAAAAAGAGAGAAACGAGAAAACAAAGACAAGAGCAAAATTAAAAACCAAACTAACACACATACACAAAAATGCAAAGACAAAACAAAAGTAAACACAGTCAAAAAAGAACACAACAAAAAAGGAAAACTGAATCTGCTGAGACTGTGAAAGAGAGAAGAGATAGAAGAAGGGGGAAAAAGAAGAAAAGGTGAAATAAGAAGAAATTAAAGAAAAACAGAAGGAAAAAATAGATAGATAAAAAGATAGCTGAGCCGTGCTGTGCCATGTGCAGCAGTGTCACAGGGGACCGACTGGAGCTCTCCCTATTGGGTGGGTGGAGTTGCCCTAGGCAGAATGTAGGGGGCTGGAAACCAGCAGTGGCATTTGGAAGAAAAGAAAGGGAGAGAAACAGAAAGGAAAAAAGAAGAAGAAAAAAAACAGAGATAGAAGAAAGAAAAAGAAAAAAGTGGAAGAAAGGGAAAAACATAATTGTGCTCGCTAAGATTGATTGTGGTGGAAAAGAGAGAAGAAAAAAATAAAGAATAAAGAGAGAGCTGATCCATGATCACCTGAACATGAGCCAGAGGAGTTTAAACCCTGCCCCAAGGTGGCAGGTTGGTGTGCCCTTTTAGTGCAGGATCCCACCGGTGCTGGGAGGAAGTTGGAAAAATCACCTTGGAGGCCAGACTGGGGCCTCAGCAGTGCAGAGCGCTGCAGAAGGCTGTTACAGCTGCCTTGTGTGGAGTGAAGCGCTCCCACAGAGGGCAGGCTCCAGATCCCCCTGCTACTTGGGCTGAGTTGCCCTAGGTGGAGGGTAGTGGCCTGGAAGTGCGCAGTGGTGTATGAAACAAAGAGAGGGAGAGAAGAGGAAAAAGAAAAAGAAGGAAAAAGAAAGAAAAAACAAAACAAAACTGGGCCTGTTGAGACCGACTCTGAATTTTCTAATCTGGCAGCAGGAGCTCCGGGTGGGTGAAGCTAACTAGACACCATCTTCTTCTGTCTCCTGTCTTCTGAAACATTTTAATGGGTATTCTGTTAATTCTTTGAGCCTTGCTTTTGGCTCATATGCTGCTTGAACTTCTTTCAGCACCTCTGGTTCTTGCTCATATGATAGTTCCTGAAATGGTGGAATGTCAAATAGTTCTTTCTGGTACATCAATCAATATTTTGCCTCTCGAAGCTTTCAACATGTTGATTTGAGCCTTGAATATTTTCTTTAGTTCTTTTAGTTTCAGACCTGCTGAGTGTTCGTCCCTTTTAGTTTTCTAATGCTAGGTCCTTGCATATTTCGTTAGAATATTTGGCTTTGTCTTGTTAAGCTGCCCTTTGAAGTGTTCTGTTCAGCTTCTTGGCTTGATAGTTTCTTCCATTTGCTTTAGCTGTTCTATGATTAATAGCAAGTTTCTGTCTCTTCTGACACCCACTTTGATCTGTTCTTTTTTGCCTGCCTTTTTAATGACCTTTTGCTTTCTTCAGGAATGATGGTGTTGATGTCCTCTCACAGCTCTTCCGGTATTTTATCAATATGTACCTTCTGTAATTAGTGTTCATTGTACCAGATTAATACATGTCTTAAAAAAGCAAAGAAAGTACTAATAAAATAAATATATAATCGTCCTGAGCCACTATTTATTGGACACCCTCAAAGCTAGAGCTCTGAATCAAAGTTCAAGAATCACTAATTTCATAACCGTGAGATAGCAGTCACCTGTTTCTCCTCCCACTATGGAGTTTCAGTCTAGCTATCAGAAATAATAGTGTCTGGAGTCATAAAATCTTGTTTTCAAACAAGCAGGCATTTATGTGACACATCAACTAAGTCCACATGGGAGAAGCCCACCAGCCTGAGAGATCGAAGGATTTTAATGAATAAAATCCAGATCCAGAGAAAGGAACATTATCAGAGTTTAAATTCTGAACACCCAGTTTGCAGAAGGCTCTGGATGACATTGAAGCCCAAAATTTATTTAATCCCTACATGGATTAAGCCTCCCGTGACTCTCTTCTGACCATAGTCCAGGCCATGGAGGTGAATGGCCTTGCTGTCAGACAGAGAACATTGTAAAGTCAATTGTGGCAGTTGTCGTCTCTCCAGAAAAGCAATGCTATTTCCCATTTACCATTTTCCTAGGCAGAGACAGTTCTGGTGGTTTTCATTTGTCCTTCCTACCATAAAAATTCTTCTTTTACATGTGTGGACTCCACCAGCTGCTAAATACGTTTGTTTCAGCTGTGTTCAGAGTCAGTGTCCTGTGATCTCTACCTCCCTCCAAAAATCTTATAATTTTCTTTCCCATAATGAACAGTCACCTTGGTGAAAGACTTTCGATTCCTTTGGGGGAAGACTAGGAGGAAGATCAAAATATAAGCTTTTATTATGGATCTACTACTTTATTTAGGGAGTGGGCAGTAAAGGGAAAGAATTGTTGATGACATCTGGATTTCTGGCACCAGTACCAGGGTAGGTGATAGTGCTTTTTGAGAAAGGGAAATGTTGAGGAGGATGGGAAGACATGATGCATTCAGTTTCGAGTAGGAATTGTACAGATAGAAATTGATAAAACTCATTTGGGAAATAGTTACAGAGTAAAATGGCATAATGTAAAGATGCAGCTGAGTTAGTGGTAGCTAACTTAAGAGATACTCAGAGAAAAAGATGTTGGTGAAGGACATCGAGAAGGGGCTCTAAGAGAGCAGGAGGAAACCAGGATGATGATGGATTGGAAGGCCATAGAGGAGAGTTTCATGGAGGCATAATTAAGGTTACAGACAAGTCAAAT
Organism: Tenrec ecaudatus; assembly: GCF_050624435.1. Taxonomy (NCBI): domain Eukaryota; kingdom Metazoa; phylum Chordata; class Mammalia; order Afrosoricida; family Tenrecidae; genus Tenrec; species Tenrec ecaudatus. The sequence continues at coordinate 70,754,799 of NC_134532.1, forward strand.
AGATTGAGGAGATCAGCAATTTTGGAAATTGAAAGGTCTTGGATAACTTTGGCAGAAAGTCTTTCATTGTAATATTGTGGGAAGGGGTGTGCAAATGTTACATTTAGAAAGTAGAACCAGCTACTTTTTCAGGAAATTGAGTAACGGATTATGCTCGAAAGCCTAGTCAGGGTGTGGTAGAGCCGAACACCATCAATTCTATATTCTGTAGATTTTCCATCCTTATCAAACTTTTCTTCATGTACTAAAGTTAAAAAATTAAGGTTTATATTATTTAGAATCTCAACTTTAGAAAAGCACATAATAGAAGAGTGTACCTACCTCCCCTTCCATGAGATTCCTTTTCGTTCTTCCGAGAAACACAGTGATTTCTGTATCACAACCAGCTTTGATTCAAGCAGTAGCACAACACATAAAATATAATTTCTATTTCCAAGATTTCCATCTTTTCCAGCCCCAGACATCTTTTATAGCCATTGTTCTTCATAGCTGGAGAATTGATTAACTGCATTTATTACTTTGAAATAGGCAGAACAGGTGTGTTTGTGGAAGTTTGAGTTAGAGATAGAAGAATGTGTCTAAATACTAAGTCAATTAACATCGATTCAGTACATAGTAAGGCATATCATGTTATACTAAAATAAACATAACTTAAAGGCAAAGAAACACTAAACACCCAGTTAATTTATGGTGAAGCATGCTTAGTTTATGATTTTGGTTAATACATACTTTAACTAGAACAGTGTTCTGCACTCATTTTTATTAAATACTGTAGGTGTTTGCTGGGGCATGAGGTAATAACCCAAATACAATTAAAATAACCATAAAATTAAGGGTCTGCACATAGGCTGCCACGGATGGGTCTGTTTGACGCTTCTAGTCATCAGCATTGGGTGGTCGGCTGTGGGTGTATGATACTTAAATAGGACTCCCCCTCCAACTTAGGTCTGTAAGGTGTTAAGGTGTTTTTATAAAACCCCATAAACCCTCGTTAAACACATTTTTTTTCATAATGAAAACTTAAATCTTCATTTGACGTGTTTTCTGGGGCACTCTTTTGGCATTTTAACGAGTTCCTTAAAGAATGACTCTAATAATTTCACACAGCACTGCAGGTGGGGGTGGGGTGTATTTGTTCAGGTTTTTGTGCATTAAACTGCCTGCCCCACTAAGTAACAAGTACAGTATTTTGGTATGTTTAATTTAGTGATGAAAAAGATCAAAAGCATTTCCAGGTGGAGAAAGTAAGGCTAATTTGAGTATTACATATTAACTGATTGGAAGGAAGGTTTGACTACTGATGGAATTAACTATGATACAAATAAATGTATTCGATTAATTACTACAGTGAGGTCTTTCCTGACTACTCTGAAAGACATGGCAGTACCTTTTCCTACCCTGTCACTCCTTATTATCTTTGAACTTACTGTATAATTTACTTATTGTGCCTACTCTTTGTTGCCTGTCTGCATGTAAGCGCCAGGAGAAAGGGAGTTTGTCCTTTTGTTCACTGCTATATACTTGATGCTGAGGACAATGCCCAGGACCAAAAGCTACACAATAAATGTTTGTTGAATGAATGAATGTGTAAGTGAATGAATCAATTACATTCCATGAATGTATAAATAAATACATTCTGAGATGCAGCATGGACTTCAGCTCTTCCAGAAGTTCAGATTTCACATGCTTCTCAATTCTCTCCCCTTTCACTCCACATCTTGACACACACACACACACACACCTTGGCACCATTAGGAATAATATTTGTAGGATATAGTCATGATGTGAGGTCAGACCATGAGTTTTCGATGATGTCAAGAGGCATACCTTCTATAAAAGCATTTGTATGGTAGAATTTCTTCCAAGTAGGAACAGGTGGTTAAGATTTTTTTTTTTGCTTTAAAAGAAAGAAAACACCTCAATTCACAGACATGTTGGATATGTGCAGACTTTATTCCTTAAAGATACTTGCTTGAAGTGGATGCTATGGTTTATTGTGAAACCTTTAAGAGAATGCAAAAAGACTTTCAAACTTTTTAGTTTTGCTACTTTACGATATTTTTCTATCCAAATTTTCTTGCCATGTTAACTCTATAGTGATCTGAACTAATTTCAGAAGTTAGTGGGTAAATACATTTTGAGCTCCACTGAATTCAGGTGTATTCATCATGCAGTTGAATTTGGAAAGTATTCATTGAATGCATGTCAGTGCATTGTCGTGAGCACTTTGGGAACTAAACTAGCTACTTGTGAACATTGTGAAGATTTTCCTTGTCTTTGTGTCCAGGTGTAATTGGCACTGAAGGTCAATTTGCACTGAAGGTCAATCTTTTATCTTCGATAGTGTTGCCTACGTTCTAGACTTTCAGCAATCAGTGTCATCTGCATATCACACGTTGTTAATGAGTCTTCCTCCACTCTTGATGGCGAGGTCTTCATATAGTTCATCTTTCTGAGAGTCATGACACTTTCTCTAAGAGGCCTACCATGAACAGACATATATACACCCATGTGTATTGCAGCATTATTTATAATAGCAAGAAGATGAATACAACCTAAATGTCTACCAGGAGAGAACTGGAAAAAGAAACTCTGCTACACACACAGTGGAATAGTATGTGTCACTAATCAACAATGATGAAATCATGAAGCGCCTCATGACATGGGTGAACCTGGAGAACACTGTGCTGAGTGAAATTAGCCAATAACAAAAGGACCATTATATGTGACCACTCATAAGGGGGCTTGGCAAGAAAAAAAACATGTTAAGATTCATATACCAAAGGGAACAGGATTTGAAGTTTGCAGTTGGGGTAGCAGGAAGGCAGAGGGCAATGGGCTAGACCATTGGTAATGAGTGTTCACTTGAGTGAAATGGAAGTTGCCTGTGCAGGGCTGGAACAGAGAGGGTGGAGGGGGGGGGCAGATTACTACAGAGTTTGACTAGTAGTTCTGACTTTTGAATGCAATGTGGATGATCTGAAATGTAACCCCAAACCTATCTTACAATAAAAATATTTTTTAAAACACTTATCAGGATGTTGTAAGAATAAAATCACACAAAAAGAATAAATTTACACACACACATATTCCTGCATCTCCGATTATTTGCTCAGCGTTAGTAGTGAATGAATATGCTATACACTTTTCAAGATTTTAAACCATACAGTATCCCTTTATTCTGTTAGGTAGACTGCCTCTTGAACTATATACAGTCTCTGCATCAGCACAATTAAGTGTTCTGGAACTTCAATTCTTTGCAATGTTGCCCATAATTTGTTAGGATCCACTCAGGCAAATGTCTTTGCACAGTTAATAAATTACAATTAAACTTCTTTCTGGCACCCTCTCTTTTTAATCCAGGTCCATCTGACATTAACAATGATAGACTTGTTCCATGGCCTCTGCTGAATTTGGCTTGAATTTCTGGTAGCTCCTTGTCTGTGTGTTGCTGCAACCACATAAAAAATTATCCTTAGCAAAATTTTACTTGCATGTGATAGTAATTATATTGTATGATAATAACTGCATCTTTCTTTGGAATGGATGCAGATATTGATCTCTGCCAACCTATCTTGGCTAATGAATGAACAACTCCAGCACTATATTTGTTTGCTGAAACATTTTCATTGGTATGCCACCAATTCTTGAACGTTGTGTTTGGCCATTGCCGTCAGTGTAGTTTGGTTTTCTCTGTCCCAAACCAGTGGTTCTTGATTCTGTGCTACTGTAACGATTTAGAGCCTTGGAAACCCTGTGCGGCAGTTCTACACTGTTCCATAGGGTAGCTATGAGTCAGAATGAGCTTGGTTCCAATGAGTTTTGCTTTTTAGTTTGATATCTCTCATTAATTCAGGAATTTAATCATCACCTTTTTGAATATTATTTCATGCTGATTACTTTCTTCTGGGATATTTATTATGCACTTGTTAGACTTTATCATGGATTCAAATGTGTACTCCCAATATAGATATCAACTTCATTGTGTCATTAGTCTCAGTGGTTGGACAGGCGATGATATAAAGTGGCATTTGTATAATGATTACTAAGGGTGTGATCTAATGTGATAAGCCTAGCAGTTATAAGAATATTAAGGGTGGGTTGCTGTTGTTGTTAGGTGTTATCAAATTGGTTCTGACTCATATCCGCCCTGTGTACAACAGAAAGAAACACTGCCCCATCCTGCACCATCCCCACACTTGTTCCTTGAGCCCATTGTTGTAGTCGCTGTGTCGCTCCATCTCACTGAGGGTCTTCCTTGTTTCCCGGACCTCTATGTCCTTTTCTAGAGACTGGTGTTTTCTGAGACTATGCCCAAAGTATGTGAGATAAAGTCTTGCTGTACTTGCTCTAAAGGAGCTTTCAGGTGTTGCTTCCTCTAAGACAGGTTTGCTTGTTCTGGTGACGGGACTTGCCACTTTCAATATTCTTCCTTAACACCAACATTCAAATACACCAATTCTTCTTTGGCCTTCCTTATTAATTGTCCTCCTATCAAATATATAGGTGCTTGAAATTTCTCTGCTACATGCCCCTTATTGCTTGCTGTGTTCATCACTCCCCTTCTCTTTGTCCTTCTAGCCAATGTTTGATTACATTTTTAGAGTTCATTTTGATGTTCAGATGTCCAGGATTGTCACCCATATCTGTTATACTTGTTTGGTACAGGGTTAGGGTTGGGGCTGGGGGTGGGGTGTGGTGGTAGATCTCTGGTATAGAACTACTATGTGACGTGGCTAAATAACTTCCACCTTATCTCTTTTGGTCTATTTTTACTTACAAAGAACCCCTTCCAGATTTCTGGTCTTCTGCAGACAGCTCAGTTTTCCACTAGGAGGGCACAAAGTTTGTCCCTGAATGTTTATCCTTCCCTGGATTTAAGCGCTGACTCATAGACAGTAGGGTCATCACGAAGCCTCACTAATCAGGTTGCTCCAGGGCTTCAGCTACAGCTTATCACTTTTGAAATTCCTCTTTTTCATTTCTGGCAGATTTCTTAATTTGGAACTCAGCTATTTAATTTTGTTGGATTGTAATATTTTATTCCAAATAGGTATATAGGTATGCTTTTAAATTGAGAAAGTAATGCCTTGATGTTTGCATAGTCCATGGTACTGACTGGAAACTTGTTCTATTATTTAAATGATTTAAAAAATGATTCACCAATTAAAAATAGTTTAATTCGTTATAATTAGACTTCAATCTGTAAACATGATCACGTTTTTTCTAGAGATGGGTGTAGAAAGTCTTAGAGTTATTCATTATAATGTGTTTATAGAGACATGCAATACTCAGCTGCCAGTTTGCCATACTGTGGTGACTTGTGTGTTGGTGTGATACTGAAACTTATGTCACGGTGTTTCTAATACCAAGAGGGTCACTCAAGGTGAACAGTTTTCACCAGAGCTCTCAGATTAAGAACAAACTATGAAGAAGGAATAGGCTGTCCATTTCTGAGTGATTAGCCACCGATAACCTAATGAACAGTACCTGAAGATTGTCAGCTGTAGTGCCAGAATGTGAGCCCAAGGTTGGAAGAAGGCAATCAAAATACGACTGAAGAAGAGCCGCCTCCTCATAGTAGATTCCACCATAATGACATGGATGGAGTAAAATTTGGGGGACTTAATTTGCTAATGGGACATAACTCAAAATGAGAAGGAACAATTGCAGACATCTATTAATAAACACCATGTGGAATATACAAAGTATGAATATAGGAACTTGAAAGTCACCAAAATGAAGTGGTATGCATAAAGATCAATATATTAAGCCTTAAATCAAACCAAAGTCACTGCTCTTGAGTCAACTCTGACTCACAGTGACACTAAAATGGATATTATTGGTCATTTTGAATAAGATAATTACACGTTTTTCAATGCCAGGAATGACACTTTCAAGTGTGACAGCTATCATCAAAGAGAACATTTCAAGATCTCTCTTGAAGTATAATGCTGTGATAGGATAATATGTATATGTATAAAAGGAAGTCCAGTTATTAGACCACTAAGTCAACAATGAAGAAATTGAAGAATTCTACCAAATTCCTCAGTGTGAAATTGACCAAACATACAATCAAGATGCAGTGATATTTATTGGCAATTGGGATTTTAAAGTTGGAAACAATGAGGAAAAACAGTTATTTCAAAATAGGGTCATGGTGATAGAAATGAAGTTGAAGATTGTATGGTAGACTTTTGCTAGACTATCTATCAACTACTTCATTGTTAATACCTGTTTCCAACAACACAAATGGTAAGTTTACACATGGACCTCACTAGATGGAATACACAGGAATCAAATTGACTACATTATTGGTAAGAGATTATGGAAAAGCTCAACATTAGCAGCCAAAATGAGACCAGAAGCCAACTGTGGAACAGATAATTAGTTGTTCATCTGTAAGTTGAGTTTGAAATTGAAGAAATGAAAACAAGTTCACAAGAACGAAAATGCAGCCATGAGAATATCCCACTAGACTTTAGAGAACATCTCAAGAAGAGACTTGGCACATTGAACACTAATGACAGCCTTGCAGCTGTGGGTGGACATCAGGAACATCATACATGAAGAAAGCAAAAGGTCATGATGATACGTTCAGGACCAGAGGTGTGAGGGGCGACGCTGGGAGATTGGAGGGTGAGTGGGTTGGAAGGGGGGAGCTGATTACAAGGATCCGTGTGTGACCTCCTCCCTGGGAGATGGACGGCAGAGAAGGGGGGGAAGGGAGACTCCGGATAGGGCGGGATATGACAAAATAACAATGTATAAATTACCAGGGGCACATAAGGGAGGGGGAGCGGGGAGGGAGGGGGAAATAAAAGAGGACCTGATGCAAAGGGCTTGAGTGGAGAGCGAATGCTTTGAGAATGATTGGGGCAGGGAATGTGCAGATGTGCTTTATAAAATTGATGTATGTATATGTATGGATTGTGATAAGAGTTGTATAAGCCCCTAATAAAATGTTTTTAAAAAATAATAACAAAAGAAAGAAAAGATCAAAGTGGATGTCAGAAGATATTCTGAAGTGTGTTCTTGGACATATAACAGTATCTAGCTAAAGCAAATGGTGTAAATAATGATGCAAAAGAGCTGAACAGGAAATTTCAAAGGGCAGCTTAAGAAGACAAAGCAAAGTATTGTAATGAATGTGCAAAACATGGCGTTAGAAAGCTGAATAGGAACAACACACTTATGAAGAATATATTCAAATCTAGAGTTTAAGTGTAGAAGGATTCTATTGGCAAGATATTGAACAATGCAGGAAGCATCAAAAGATGATGAGAGGAGTGTGCAGCATCATTGTACCTAAAAGAACTGGCTGATATTCAGCCATTTCAAGATGTAGCGTATGATCAAGAACCCATGGTCCTAAAGCAAAAAGCCCAAGATGAACTAAAGAAATTAGATAAAAACCAGGCCCTAGGAATTAATGGAATACCAATTGAAATGTTTCAACAAACTGGTGAAGCATTGGAAGCATTCAGTTCCTTGGCCAACCAAATGGAAGAGATTCACATTTGTGCTAATTCCTAAGAAAGGTGACCCAAGAGAACGCAGAAATTATCAAACAATATAATTACTACCACAGGAAAGTAAATTGTTACTGAAGATGATTCAACAATGGTTGTTTAGTATATCAGCAGGGAGCTGCCAGAAATTCCAGCAGATTCAGAAGAGGCCATGGGATGAGGGAAACCACTGCTGATGTCAGATGCATCTTGGCTGAGAACAGATAATACCAAAAAGACGTTTGCTTATGTTTTATTGACTATTCAAAGGCATTAGACTGTGTGGATCATAACAAACTATAAGATTGAGCATTCCAGAATACTTCATTGTGTACATATGGGATCTGTACATGGATTTTGAGGCAACTGTTCAAACGGAACAAAGGAACACTGTGTGGTTTCAATCAGGAAAGATGAGCTTCAAGGCTTATTAACAATCTGCGATATGCAGAAAATACAAGCTTGGAAAAATGAGGAGGACATGAATCACTTGTTGATGAAGATCACGAAATGTAGTCTTCAGTATGAATTACAACTCAATGTAAAGTAAACTACAATCTCCACAACAGGACAGCATCATGAGAAATGAATCAAAAATTGAAGTTGTAAAGCATTTCATTTTGTTTGGACCCACAAGCAATGCTTATGGAAGCAGCAGTCAAAAAAATCAAACAATATTGCATTGGGAAAATCTGCTGCACAAGATGTCTTTAAAGTGTTAAAAAGAAAATATTTCATTTTGGGGACCCAAGTCATTATATTTTTGATCACCTTATATGCACATGAATAGTGGACAAGTAAGGGAGGCCAAAGAATTGTTGCATTTGAATTATGCTGTTGGGGAAGAATACAGAAAGTACTATGGAATGCCAGAAGAACAAATAAATCTGTCTTGGAATGACAGCCATAAAGCTCCTTGGAAGTGAGGATAGACTTTTCTCAGTATTCTGGGATGGTTACCAGGAAATATCGATCCATGGTAAAGGACATCATCCTTGGTCAAGTAGAAGACATCCTTGATCAAGTAGAAAATCAGTGAACAAGAGGACGCTCCATAGGAGGTGCACTGCTAACAGTGGCTTTAACAGCAGGCTGCAGCGTAGAACACTAACAGTGAGAACGGCATAGGACCTGGCAGTGCTACTTTCTGTTCTGTGTAGGACTGACTGTTGTGAGTCAACCAACATGATGGCACCTCATGACAACATAAAGATATTATGTAAAATATCCATACATATTGATGTATTTTTCATGTAAAATATGTAAATATAAAATTTAGAGATTAAAATGTCCAGGTGTATTCAGTTAAACGCTTAAAGCTTTTAAATGTCTTTATTATTTAAGGCAATAAAATATTCATATTCTTATTATGAGTATATAATAACTAGAAAGTGTTTATACAGTATACAAAATATTTAATAATACCTCAGTTGCACTCTTATAATAATTTTATAGACATGCCATCTTTGTAATCGTTGTCTATTTTTACTAAAGCAATAACGGAGGGTCAAGAATCTCAAGGAATAAAAATCAAGATCATACTGAAAAGCTGAGATCAAAGTCAAGAATTCGTAATTCTCTTTCAAAAATGTCAATTTCATTAAGTAACCAATTTTGAGTTCAATGGTCAAATCCAATACTAGTTTTCTACTTTGCTCTGCATCAAGATTATTCTTTCTTAATTATTTATTTTCTGGGAAATTAGATCAAAGTATCTCTTCCCTGGAGTTATCTTGAAGAATTCACCAAATGTTGTCATGGAAGGAATTTCAAAGTTTTAGGTTCCAACAATGTGGTTGGGTAGGTAAATGGAATATGTCTATAAATATTAGTTAAAAAGAACAAAGCTTCACCGCTCAGTTGAACTCACAAGAAAGTAAGCATTATTCCAGACTCTTGGCTGAGCCAAGTTGACACAAAACCTAACTATATCCTAAGTTCCAAAAATTGGAAGAAAACTAAGAAAAGAGTAATAGGAAGGCATTGTCATATTGACTACCCAAGGGAGTGTTTTGCTGGTCTCAATAATAAAAAACTTGGGCTTTAACAACCACCCAGAATTAGATTAAAAGCAAAACAAAACAAAACATCTTTAGGACCAGCTACACCAAAGAATTATACTGAGAATGTTACATAGTTAGGTCCCTGAGAAGGCTTTATTCTCAGTAAATCAGTAAACATTTAATTAACCTACTTAACTACTGATTACCACAGTATCAACTCATAGTTCACATCCATAATTGATGAGTCAGAATCACAAAATATTGTCAGGGAGACCTGGTGGCACAGTGGGGTATAACAGGTATAACTGCAAGGTTAGCAGTTAGAAACCAGCAGCCGCTCTGATGGAGAAAGAGGAGGCTTTTCACTCCCATGAAGAGTTACAGTTCTGTTCCGTCGCATCAACATGAGTTGGAATGGACTTGATGACAGGGAGTGGATTCAAAGTGAGGGGATTGTACATCCACGGATTTCTAAGAACAGAAACAGCAGGCAGAGCAAAAAGTTCCAATAGTTAGCTATTTAAAAGAAGAAATGAGCACTCTCAAAGGATACTGTCAGAAAAGATAGATTGTTTTAAGTATCTGAAGAGAACTTCCGTACATGAAAAATGAGTCATGTGAAATGCAAAACTCATTAAGTTAAACTGCTTATGAGATGCAATTGAAAAAAGAGCGAATGAATGGAAACATCTAAAGAGCTAACCTGGATGCAGCTGAGGGGGCAGGGGGAGGGATGGAATGAAAGGGAAAAAACGAGGTTCAAAGGAAGCGCCCAAAGGAGACATGACATTTCCTTTCATGAGTGGCTCCAAGAGAGAAGACCGAGTGGCCGAGAAGCGGCGCGCGAAGGGGCAAAATTGACACTGGTGCGCGGTATGGGGTTGCTCAGGTGGTGACAGTTGCCATACCTGAGAGAGAAATGCGGTGATTGCTGATTTGAAGACAGAACGGTAGAGAGCTTTTCGGAGAAAGGCACTGATTTAGACACATGCTGCCCATGGATAATCTCTATTTATTTAAGAGTTGGCACAGGTCTTGCGTCTCCCCGTTGACCAGACAAGGAAAATCTAAGAAAGCTTCTTAATTTTATATTTGTTTTTCTCAAAAAAAGATTTTGTTGGAAGTGGAGTCGCTGAAACTACTGCCTGTGAAATAAAAGGGCTAGTCTGAAGATTTCCCATCTTTTTCTCCATTTCCAAAACAATTATAGTAGGAAAAATGAGCCCTTTTAGTTATAGGGTGATACATGAACAAGAATTAGTGCATTTGTGATATAGAATAGGTTCGTGCAGTAAAAGATATTCTAAATTAAACATTCTCATCAAAGACTCATAGAAAATGTTTAGACTGAAGCTTACGGTCATACATAGGGTGTGTTTTATAATACTTAACTGGTGTGTGGTTCTAAACCTGAATGCCATGCTTGTTTTGAAATTTAAATAATAAACAATATTTTATACATGCTTTTGCTTAAAGTCACATTTTGTCATATTTGGCTGCAGAGCGTATGGTGGAATCAGCACGAGGCCGATCCAATGGAAATATGTGCAGGACCACACAAAGTGGTTCCACTGTGTCATTTCTCTCAATGCTGCTTCACGAAAATCAGCTCTTCTCACCACAAGAACTTGCTTGTCGTTTCCCACTCTTTAAAAGGATCGCTTCTAACTTCAGTTCCAGCACCTTATCCATTTTCTAACCGTTTGTCTAACTCTAAAGTGACTCAAAGATTTGTTTATTTTGCTTTGGAATCCCTCATTCTTCATTTTTACCACATTTTTCATTTTTTACCTCATTCTTCATTTTTACCACATTTAATAATAAAATGCATGTTATTAAAACATGTTGAACCTTTGGGATAGTCTGATGTTGGTAATACAAGCCTTTGGCTCATTTGTTTTTAGTTTTGTGGTATTTGTATGCTCAGTGTATTTGATATTTTTTCTACGCATTTTAACTTTTAGAGATTTTCTTTTAGTACATAATTGTGAATGCATTTAATTCTCCAGAATATTCAACCTAATATTTGTTCTGATTTTTTAGCCTGTTTATCATGGGCAGTGTTTGTATAGCAGAGACTTTTTTTTTTTAAATCCAGAAATCTTGTGCTAACCCAAGAAAGAGAACACCATTTCATTAAAGGCATGAGTGATTTCCAAATCTTTTAGATTGATGGGAGAAACAATAATAGCATAATGTTTCTTACTTAAACAGGGTAGTAAGATATAGGTGATTATAATGCTCTCCAGTTTCTAATATTCAAAGCATACCCCATCTCGATGTACTAAATGGGAAACAATAGTCTACTAAAGATTAATATATGGGTTATAGGTCCATTATCATTTAAAAATCATTTTATGATTAGGGCAAAGAATGTACAGATGTGCTTTATACAATTGATGTATGTATATGTATGGACTTTGACAAGAGTTGTATGAGTTCCTAATAAAACGTTTAAAAATAAATAAATAAAAATCATTTTATTGGGGGTTCATACAATTCTTATCACAATCAATACATACATCCATTGTGTCAAGAACATATGTACATTTGTTGCCATCATCATTTTGAAAACATTTGCCTTCTACTTGAGCCCTTAATATCTGCTGCTCATTTTCCCCCTCCCACCCCATCATCATAAACCCTTCATCATTCATAAATTATTATTATTTTGTCATGTGTTATACTGCATTATCATTTATTTTAATATATTCCTATATCACATACAAGAAGTCCTGGTGACATAGTGAGTTACAGGTTGGGCTGCTAACTCCAAGGTCAGGAGTTAGAAATCATCTCCAAGGTAGAAGGATGATGCTTTCTACTCCCGTAAAGATTTACAATCTTGGAATCCCACAAGGACAGTTCTACACTGTGAGTCAGAATCCACTCATTGGAAGTGAGTGAGTGCCAGTAAAGTGGTTCAAGCTGGATGGAATGTTCTTGCTTTTGGTCAGAAATGAAATCAAGTTGGGGACTATGATTCAGTGCTCTCTGAACCTAGGAAAGGTTATAGTGTCTCCACTGGATTGGAAAGTGTAGATATTTTATGAGACTTTCTTTCCAGATGGGTCCTAGCAGTATTCACTTTGAATAGAGTAGAAATTTAAACATGATTTATGTGAATAGAGTTAGTTTTCACCACTCTTGGGTAGCTTTTTTTATTCTCCCAAGGTTCTTTTGGTAATGGGAATGTTTCTTCACATAGACACTGCCACATGCACACATGCACACAATCATTGCATCAGGTAAATCTGCTGCCCAAGACCCCTTCAAAATGTTGGAAAGCAAGGATGTTACTGTGAGGATTAAGGTACGCCTACCCAAACCATGGTATTTTCCATTGCCTCATATGCATGTGAAAGTTGGACATTGAATAAGGAAGACAAGAACATTCAATGCATTTGAACTATGGTGCTGGTCTAGACTATTACAAGTACCATGAACTGACAAAAGAACAAATAGATCTGTCTCGGAAGAAGTCTAGTCAGAATGCCCTTTGCACATGCTATCAGGAGAGACCTGTCCTTTGAGAAGGGCATCATGGTTGGTAGGAAGGCCCTAGACAAGATGGATTGACACAGTGGCTGCAAAATGGGCTCAAACACAAGAGCAAGTGGGAATTTAGTGCAGGATTGGACGGTGTTTGGTTGTGTTGTACATAGGGTTGCTATGAGTCAGAACCAACTCAATGGGACCTAAGAGTAACTAACAACTGCTGTGTATCAAAGTTTGAAGTCTTATCTAGCAAAATAGAAGGCAGCCACTATTGCGCTCCAAGGAAATTACCGCTCCCTTCTATTTATTAAAATCACTATTCCCTCTTTCAGTCCTGATTTTTTTTCATTTCTAATTTCTCAGCTCCTAATTCTTCCTTCATTATTCCATGCCTTTGAAACCTCTGCCCTCATTTGCCACATTTTGTTCATACCGGGCTGGACAATATTCCTTGTTTTCCAAGAGGATGAAGAGTTAAACAATCAAATTTAAGGCATCTTCATGAATGTTTTCACACAGGCCAGAGTCATTTTTGTATCCATTTTATTATAAGTAGAGAGCAAAGATTTATAATGCTCCCATGGCTATTCAGTAATTAAAAAAATTAACTCAAGACATTGATTGCTGTTTATATTAGTTTTCTAACATGCTGTCATAAAGTGCCACAAAATTGGGTCGTATAACTGAATGTGAAGATCCTGAAAAATAGAGCAACAGTAAAAGTCTTCTGAATGTGCAGCATCCAGAAATTAATTCACAAATAAACATGTAATGGGGCTGAGAAGTTTCTGGGACTGCTTGCCAGAGTTGTACCTCAAAGCTGCAGCTTGGGTTCCGGAGATGTGCGCTTGGCCCTGGGTGAGTCATCAGATGTCAAAATTTGAGAAAAAGCTACCGCAAACACCTTGACTCATCTTAGAAACTATTGTAGGTTACGAATTTCAGTGTTTTTACTACATACGCAAGGTTTACTACTCTTACAAAAATATTGTCCTTTAAACACAGAAAAATGAACACTTTTAATATTTTCCTGCCATTATTCATCAACATATAAATATCATATTAGTATATATTTTGTTAGAGTGTTTGATTTTTAAGAAATACTGTTATCTCCTTCTTTAACAGAAACATAACTGTTTAGTTGCAGGGGAAAAAAAGGTTTTTAAGAATATTCTCCACCATCTCCTCTGTATTGGTAAATGGGAACATCAATTAAAAAAAATTAAGTGCAAACAAATGTAATTTCATAGATTAAAGCTAATCTTTATTTGAGAAATTATTAGCACTATTTGTGTTTTAGGACAAAAAAGATTATTTTATTATGTATAAGTGACTAAATTTAGACAGAAGTGGTAAAAATACTGATGGCAATGTGGTACAGCCTTTGCTACCAGGTTGTAGGACATCATAATTGACAAGAAAGTGAAAATATATTGAGTCATTTTACACTATGGATTTACTTCTAATAATGATGATAGTGTGGGAAAACCTCTTTGTTTAATTTGAAATGAAATTGTGGCTGTGGATGGCATCTTCATACCAACCACGCAGCATGCTGCAAAAAACAGGAATATTTCCAAAGGGTTTTAAAGTCTTCAAATAAAGGAAAAACATTGTTCCGAGCAACTTATTACTATCAATGAAAAGAATTTACTTTCACCTTATGAAACATCTTATTTCATGACCCAAACTAAAATGCCACAAGCTTTTTAGAAAGCAATAGAAAGTCTCATATTACCTGCTGCTATTAAAATGTTAGAAATAATTCATGGGGGGAAAAGTATGGGGATGAAATTCATAGATTCTTTTATCAAATGAGTGTGTGCAAAAATATTAGCAAGGACCAATTCCAGCAGCTTGTCACCAGGTTTACAGAGACCCAAAATTTGCAATTCAACTAAATGAAAAAAAAAAAACCCTGATATTTCTAACCTGGCACAGTTGTTACTTTTGGTAAGATAGGTTTATGAAGGAAGTATATGTGAGGAAGTATTGTTTTGTTGCCCTCTGGAAGAGCAAACAGAGGGGAAGATCTATATTTTAAAGTCTATGGATTTTTCATGAACGAGATTTACAGTGGGAAAATACACTGGAGTCTATACAATGATGGGTGAGAATGTTGGATTTGTAGCAAAAGTTACAGTTGGTAGCAATGAGCTTATCCCTGATTCATTGCATGATCCATTAGGAGGCACTCATAGCAAAAAAAAAATCACCAGGATTGGATTTTGTGCTTTGAAATACTATCAAAATCATTCAGTTAATTTTAAGTCCTGCCCTTAACATTCATATTTCCAAATGTTTGCAATTGCAATTACAAAAGCTGGTGCTTCTTACATAGATGACATTTAAACAGATTACTTCAATTGAAAGTAATTGAATCGAAAGATATTTTTGATTACAAAGAAATCCAATTTTGTTTATTTTTGTTCATAATGACTATGGCTTTCAAAACTCTGTTATTTGTTGGATATTTAAAAAAAACGTTTTCAATGATTTAAACATGTAGCTTCAAGGAAGAAATTGTAGCATATTTATGTTAGAAGATAAAATGGAAAGTCTTTCTAAAAAGTTAGCATATGGAAGGAAAATGGTTCTCTAGAAATGTTTAAAGCTATCAATTATTTTATCATTGAAAAAAGCTTCCCAAAGATTTAATTGTAAAAGTAATAATTGATCATTTGAAATGCTTGAAGTCACAGTTTCAGAAATACTCTTTAAATTCTGGTTCTGTTTACACCTTGTCATTAGATAAGTAAGATTTACTTTTCACTTCTGAACCCCCAGAATTGTCAGATGATGATTTTGTATTATCTTACACTACCATATTTACCGTAGTTACCGTGGTAAATTTTTACAGTCACTCGAGAAAACAAATACAGGCTTGAAGAGGGAGTTGGGATAAGATGGTGAATTCAGCCAGGTGAACAAAGCCATTATTCAATTATCTTGCAATTTAGGTGGAAAAAATCGCGTAAGAAGAATTTGAACATTGGAATATTAAGGAATAGATCTTCTACTACTCATATTTGCCCTTTGTAATGTCAAGTCAAATGATATAATCATATGATGAATAAAAGACTTATTCACTTATTGCTAGCTTCAGCTTCAACTTTCTATAGTTACTAATTTCATTGCTGTTCTGATAGCAGGAAGAAAATATGACCATACTCAAACCCATTTGTAGCTGATTTTTAAAATTGTGGTGAAATATATCTAATAGGCACTCAGTGCTCCTTAAGAAATTAACTCTCCTTTTCCCTTTCCCATCCACCCTTGGTGACCTCTAATGAGCTTTGGTCTCTATGTATTTGCCTAGTTGTCAATAGCTGTCATCGCCGAGTTGATTCTGACTCATAGTGATCCCATGTGTACAGAGTAGATCTGCTACAAGGGATTCTTTCAGAAGCAGATCACCAGGCCTATCTTTGGAGCCACTCCTGGGTTGGTGTGAACTGCCAAGTGTGATCATACAATATTTGTCTCTTTGTGTCTGGCTTATTTCAACCACTAGAACCATGGTGGTGTAGTGGTTATGCATTGGGCTGCGACCTGTGTGGTTAGCTGTTCAAAACCACCAGCAGCTCCTTGGGGAGAAAGCCTGAGCTTTTTGCTCCTGTAAACAATTACAGTCTCAGACACTTTCCTCCTACCCCCCACCCACGGGATGGGGGGGATCACTACAAGTCAGCACTGACCTAATGGCAGTGAGTTTGGTTTGGTATTTCAATCAGCATATTATTTTCAAGGCTCACCCATAATATATTCAAACTTCATTTTTGTTTATAGCTGATTATTGTATGTATGACCACATTTTGCTTATCCGTTGGTGGATATCTACTTACCTATTGATGGGCATTGAGTTTCCACCTCTTTTTTTTGTCACTGTGAGTAATGCTATAGTGAACATTGGTATACTTGACAGCTCATTTTTGATGACGCCATGGCAATCAGTGGACCACTCGTCACACATCAGGGTGCATTATGAGTTCAATATTTCCCTTTTAGAGCTTTTGTTGCCCTGAAGATATGGAAATGCCATTTTCTAGAATTCTGCTATTGTGGAAAGATTGTTATTTGCTATAGGATCACTAAGATTGAAACTTATAGAAAAACTTGAAGTCCTATACTATTTCAATACCCACAAGCTCAAACCAAATTCACTGCAATCGAGTTGACTGACTCATACTTTGGAGGCTATAAATTAAAAAAAAATAATTTTATGGGGGCTCATACAGCTCTCATCACAATCCATACATACATCAATTGTATAAAGCACATTTGTACATTTGCTATCCTCATCATTCTCAAAACATTTGCTCTCCACATAAGCCCCTGGCATCAGTTCCTCATTTCCCCCCTCCCTCCCTGCTCCCCTTTCCCTCATGAACCCTTGATAATTTACAAATTATTATTTCGTCATATCTTTCACTGTCCGACATCTCCCTTCACCCACTTTTCTGTTGTCCGTCCCCCAGGAGGAGGCTATATGTAGATCCCTGTAATCGGTTCCTTCTTTCCAACCCACCCTCCTGGTATCGCCACTCACACCACTGGTCCTGAGGGGATCATCCTCCCTGGATTTCCTGTGTTTCCAGTTCCTATCTGTACCAGTGTGCATCCTCTGGTCTAGCCAGATTTGTATGGTAGAAATTGGATCGTGAAAGTGGGCGGGGGCGGGGACAGGAGGAAGCATTTAGGAACTAGAGGAAAGTTGTATGTTTCATCATTGCTATGCTGCACCCTGATGGAGGCAGAATGTTTTTTCTGTCTCTCTTGAAGAGGCTGATGGTTTGAACATCAATTTTTCAGTTAGCATCCCAATGTTTATCTCACTGCATCCCCAAGATTCTTTGGTTAGGTATAAACACAGACAGTTCCAACTTCCAGTGCTACATCAGCTATCCCTTATCTACATCTTGTTTCCATCATGTCTTGTTTCAGCTTCAAAGTGAGAGCTTTTAGTCATGTGTGAAGTAGTTTTTTCTCTATCATATTTAGGTTTCAGTTAAAGAAACTAATGAAGATTTACTTCCTTGTTTCTCAGAAAGAGGGTTTCTATTCACTCTGGATTTGACAAGATAAGGACATTTTCTACAATGTTGAACAGTTATTGCTTTCTGAACTTGGATATCACAGTAAACGTAAGTGCCATCCCCTTTAAAAAGGTTTCTGTTCATGTTCATTCCAGAGCATTATTAATTTACATCCATGACAGACTGAGTAAATTGATTGAAAAGTTAATCCAAATCCTCACCTTCCCTGTAATAGTCCCTTTGATTTTGTATATTTCCTGCCTTTTGAGGGCACTGGCTTTCTTTTCTGGCTTTGATCAATAGAATTAGAGATTAGTATAAACTGTGAGATTAGCCCTTAAAAGACCTTGTATGTTTCCATTCTGTCTCTCAGATACGTGACTATAACACGAGAACAAATCTGAGCAACTTGCTTAAATATAATAGAGCACACAGAACATAACCAAGAGCCCTTAGCCTTCAGGGGCCAGCATCCTGAAGCGGTACTGTCTAATTATTCTATGAATCACAGCATACATATGGGAACCCAGTCCAGATCAGAAACATGACCAAGTTGGATCCAGCCCGATTCATTGGCCCCCACCCCCAAATTTTGAACTAAATAAATAATATTGCTTTTACATACTACATTTTTATAGTCTGTTGCATAGCAATAACTAACTGATATAATAAGTATGTTGGAAGTCTATGAACTCTCTGAAATTGTGTGAAAGGGACAATGGGGGTATATTCATGGATTTATATACGTATAGTACATAGAGGATATTTATATGGGTACATTTACCTTTGCTGAAAATATATCCCTGGATGTGGTAAACAGGGGCCAACATCATGAAAATTTAGACATACCCTAACACCTTGAAGAAATGAGTTACTGGCCTTGGAGGTGTAAGACCATAGTATCTGGGACACCACGGCCAATTGGCATAGTTTACAAGGGCAAGGTTTACCCCTGCTTTGTTGAGTAACAACGGGGGTCTTCAGAACTCATGAACAGACATCTAAGGTGCAAACTATTGTTCTCTACCCATGTGAGAAGGGAAGAATGATACAAATGGAAAGACATGGAAACAATCCATTGAACTAACTGACAATGCAAACATTAATCTTCATAACTCGGGAACCAGTATAACTAGATGGTGCCTGACCACCACTACAAATGTCTCTGTAAAGAACTAAAAGGTCCTGCATAGAGTGGGAGTAAAATGTGAAACAAGACCTCAGATCATAAAAAGCCCAGACTTACTGGCTGGATGGAGACTGGTAGAACCCCCAAGACTATGGCCTTTAGAAAATTTTCTGGTCTGGAATTAAACTCACCCTATGTAAGAGGTAGCCAACCATCTAAGATCAAAAGACAGAATTTAACAGGGTCAAAATACAGAGAGTTAGGCAAGGAAGAATGGAAATGAGAAAGACAGGTATGATCACAAAAGGTGAGTGAAAAAGAAGACTCTCAAGACAACGGGTTGATGAAGTAAGGAGAGTTAGGACAGAAGGAAAACGGAAATGAGAAACACAGGCAGGAGAGAGGATAAGTGTGGTACATTGAGGGGATTGCAATGGATGAGTTGAAACAAAATGCATATGAATTGTTGAAAGTAAAACTGAATATCTGTTCTGTAAATCTTACCTGGACCGGCATTGAATCTGCAGCTCCGAGAGAAGGACATATATGATCAGGGGGAGTAGGAGAGGGTGGAGCACATCCTGACACACCAGGTCTTGAGGAGGATGACCCCAATTAGAGCAGCCAGTCCACAGAGAGGACCACATGGCCGGCCCCACTATGAGACATGATGTCCCTCACTGACCCATGGCCCTGAGGGGGACAGCACCGGAGACACAGTGTGGGAATTGCACCTGACCTGATCCCACCACACCGAGGCAAAGCACAGGGGGAGTGCAGCGGAACAGCAAGGGAATGGAGTGGCAAGGTCCCCAGGGAATGCTGAAGGTGGTCTTGGGGGCCAGGGTGTAGTGCCCCAACAGACTGGACTGGAAAACACTCCTAAAAGCCAACAAATGGTCCTTGAACTAACTACAAACTTTTCTTTCTTGTTGTGTTTTGTTTTGTTCTTTGTCAGAGGTTTGTTGTTATTGTTTGTTGTATATTGTTGCTTGGTTTTGCTCTGTCTTGTTTATTGCATGTTATTATCTCTGCAGGTCTGTCTAAATAAGATAGGCTGGATGAACAATCTGGAGGAAAACCAACAGGACCGACAGTTCTGGGGGAAATGGGATAGGGAGAGGTGGGGGTAAGGAAGTGGTGTTAACAAACCCAGCGACAAGGGAACAACATGGGATCCAAATTGGTGGTGAGGCAGGTGTGGGAGGCCTGGTAGGGCATGATCAAGGGTAATGTAACGAAGAAGTATTGCTGAAACCCAAGTGGGGACGGAGCATGATAGTGGGACAGGAGGAAAGTCAAGGGAAATAAAGGAAACAGCTAGGAGGCAAAGGGAATTTATAGAGGCCTAGACAAAGACATGTACATATGCAAATATATATATATATATATATATGGATGGAGAAATAAATCTATGTGCCTATATTTATAGGTTTAGTATTAAGGTGGCGGAAGGACATTGGGCCTCTGCTCAAGTTCTCCCTCAATGCAAGAATACTTTCTTCTATTAAATTGGCATTCTATGATGCTCACCCTCCTGACACAACTGCTGAAGACAAAACGGGTGAATAAGCAAATATGGTGAAGAAAGCTGATGGTGCCCGGCTATGAAAAGATATAGTATCTGGGGTCTTAAAGGCTTGAAGATAAACAAGTGGCCATTTGGCTCAGAAGTAACAAAGCCCACATGGAAGAACACACCAGCCTGTGTGATCACGAGGTTCTGAAGGGATCAGCTATCAGGCATCAAAGAACAAAAAATCATATAATTGGGTGCACACCTCCATGATACGATCGCTGAGGACAAACGGGTGCATAAGCAAATGTGGCGAAGAAAGCTGATGGTGCCTGGATATCAAAAGGTATAGTGTCTGGGGGTCTTAAAGGATTGGAAGTAAACAAATGGCCATCTAGCTCAGAAAGCAGCAAAGCCCACATGGAAGAAGCATACCAGCCTGTGCGATCACGAGGTGTCAAAGGGATCAGGTATAAGGCATCATCAGAACAAAAAAATCTTACCATAGTGAATGAAGGGGGAAGTGCAGAGTGGAGACCCAAGGCCCTTTTGTCAGGCTCTGGAGATCCTCTTGCAAAGGGGGCCTAGGGGAGGAGCTGAGTCAATCAGGATGCGATGCAGCACCGATGAAGAATGCAGCTTTCCTCTAGTTCCTAAATGCTTCACCCCCTCCCCCCACTATCATGATCCGAATTCTACCTTGCAAGTCTGGCTAAACCAGAGGATGTACACTGATGCAGATAGAAGCTGGAGGCACAGGGAATCCAGGGCAGATGATACCTTCAGGACCAGTGGTGTGAGTGGTAATACTGGGAGTGTAGAAGGAGAATGGGTTGAAAAGAGGGAACTGATTACAAGGATCTACATATGACCTCCTCCCTGGGAGACGGACAACAGAAAAGGGGGTGAAGTGAGAAGTCGAACAGAGCAAGATATGACAAAATAATAATTTATAAATTATCAAGGGCTCATAAGGGAGGGGGGAGCGGAGAAGGAGGGGGAAAAAAAGAGGACGTGATGCCAAAAGCTTAAGTGGAGAGCAAATACTTTGAAAATGATGAGGGCAATGAATGTACAGGTATGCTTTACGCTATTGATGTCTGTATGGATTGTGACAAGAGTTGTATGAGCCCCAAATAAAACGTTTAAAAAAATCTTACCTGAACCACAATTAAAAATTTTAAAGTGATTACTGGCTTAAAAATAGGCTTAATCATATGTCAGGTATCAGAATTGTTCACCTTCAATTTTAAGATTATGCCTCGACTAAGCCAAGCTATTTTCAATCACTGGATATGCCTATGGACATTGGAAAATAAACAAGGAAAACCAAAGGAGAATCGATGCATTTGTATCACATGAAGATTGTTGAGAGTACCCTGGACTCCCAGAAGAACAAACAAACTTGTCTTGGCAGAAGTACAAGCAGAATGCTTTTTAGATGCAAAATCACCAGTCTTTGTATCCTCTACTCTGGGACATGATGATGTTTGGTGAAAAAGAGAGTTAGTGAACAAGAAGACCCTGCAGGAGATAGATGGGCATCTCTTCAACAACGGGCTCCATGGAACATAGCAACACTTGTGAGGATGGCCCACGACCGACTGGGCGCTGTGCCACGCCATGAGTTGCTGCAAGTTGGAACTAACTCAATAGCACATAACAATAACTTAGATCCTGATGAGGACCTTTAGTTAGATTAAAAACCAAACCAAAGTCCACATTATGTGTGTGTGTGTGTGTGTGTAGACACTATTAAAGTTATACTGAAAACTTGTTTTCAAAGTATAAACTAACATGTTGACATTATCTGGTATGTAGTACTTAAATATTTGGTGTATTAAGTATAAAGGCTAGAGCCATTTCACATCCTGATATTTAATCATGTTGTTACTGAAGAGTGTTGCTGTTCTTGTTTGGTGCCATCAAGCTGGTTTAGACTTATTATAAGCCTGTGGGCAACTGAAAGAGACGCTGCCTGGTCTGGCATCATTGGCGTTATCCTTGTTTTGTTTGGACCGTCTGTTGCAGCCACTGTGCCAACACATCGCATTGAGGGTCTTCCTCTTTCTCATGGAGCCTATTCCTAACCAGGGATTTGGTCTTTCTCAGAGATTGATCCTTCTTCATAGCGTATCTGAAGTCAATGAGACCAAGTCACATCATCCTTGCTTTTAAGGAACATCCTTGTAGCACTTCTTCAAGACAGATTGGTTTGCTCTTTCAGCCATCCATGATATATTCAATATTCATTGCTAACCCCACAATCCAAAGGCATCAGTTCCTCATTCTTCCTTATTTGTTGTCCAGCTTTCACTCATATATGAGGCAAGTGTAAGTGCCACGCTGGGTCAGGCATGCTTTAGTCCTCAAAGTGAGATCTCTGCTTAAAGAGGACCTTTCTCAACTTTTGTACGGGATAGTATGTGAACTAGACCCTGTAACATCTGACCTCCTCACTTAGTTAACTGAAGCTTTGGAAATTATTTTCCTATGGAAAAGCTTATTTGTTTCTTAGGATTTCTGTCCCTAAAGTTATGGTGTGTGCCATTTTCCTCCGATGTTTGTGATGTCCTTTGGTGAGCCAATGGGCCAACACACAGGCTCAGCCTGAATGCATGGCTCTTGCTTGGGACTGTCCACATCCGTGCCAAGGCCCGAGAGCTATGCGTTTCCCCAAAGCCCAGATCTTCTGGCTCATTGTCAGTCAAGTCACGCCAGATGTGCTAGCCAACAAAAGCATATAGGGAAAATAAATTTGCCATAGGAAAAGTGCAGAAAAGTAATCACTTTCAAGCAGGACTACAGTAAGAACACTGTTAGGCCACACTTTACTAATGTTAAAAACAAAGTGCCTTGCCAAATATCTCTTTTACTGTTTAATTCCTTTATTTGTGTTTCTGCGTGTCTGTGTGTGTCAATGAAAGCGAAAGTGTTTGGGTATGTCCACAGTATAGTGGACAGATTCAGTTATACACAGAAAACCATAGATATTGGCAAGCATTATTTATATAGGAACCATGATTGATGGATTTTAATGCTTCCCCCCCACCATCCGGCCCTAATATATTTGTGTTAGCCAGGTTCCCAGGTGTGAGTAGTAAGGATATTTGTGTGTGGTTGTGTGTGTGTGTGTGTGTGTGTGTGTGTGTTGGGTTGAATTTCAGTAAAGCATAGCAGGTGTAATGGTGGTCCCAGAGAAACACCTTTCTTTCACAGAAAAACAGGTCATCTCACTGAAAAAATATCTGGATTTTCTCCAACATTTGCACTTTACAGCTTCAAATACATCCCACATGTAGAGTGTTTCCAAAAGGCTACACAATGGCCAGTATAAACACCTAGTGGCTCAGAAGGGAAGCTTCGTTCCTCCCCTGCTCCCTAACCACAAGAGAGGAGCCTTGGTGGGGTAGTGGCTAAGGTTTGAGCTGTGATCCCACAGGGTTAGCAGTTCAAAATCTCCAGCCACTCCTTGGGAGAAAGATGGGGCATTCTAATCCAGAAAACAGCGTCTCAAAGCTCACAGGAGCAGTTTTATTCTGTTCTGTAGGTTCCCCATGAGTTCCCATCAATCCACGGTCATGAGTGAGTTTGAGAAGATACAAGGGTAACAACATTGTTTCTGTTCTTTTTGGTTCTGAAGTCTACAAAATAGCAAAATTCTAGATAGTTGAATAAATATCCTCTGGAAGACATTTTTACCTCATATGCATCTTTCAGATTACATTGTACAAAGATGTAGAATGGATTAGGAATAGAAATTGAAGGTGTTCATTGGCTGTCAATTTGCCTCAGAAGTAATTTCTGATGGTCCTAATGCTGGGGGTGGGGAGGCACTGGCAGGGACTTGGCCCTTGAATTTACATCATTATTTTAAAATAAGGGGGAAAGGAGGAATGCCTGGCACCTGATTTTTTTAATTTTTATTTTTTAATCACTTCGTTGGGGGCTCATAAACTCTTACCACAATCCATACTTATCCACCTGATTTTTAAAAGTGCTCATACATGAAGCATATAAAATGAGCAACCAATTGCGAGAGTCCTCTTGTCCTTTCTGTACTCTGTAAACCACATGATTTTCTTTTGTTCCATCTATGTCCCTTCGCTTTCCCAGCAACTGGTCAATACAGTTTATTTCTATCAGATGCTAAGTACACCTTTTGGATTTTCAGGATACAAGCAACTTACTGTGTTTTTCCCTGGCCACACAGCTCCTGAAAGAAGACTATTTATTTATTACATCTTATTCTTGGAAGATGAACATGATTTAAGGATTGCTCTTGAACTTGCCCTGGGAGGTACATGTTGGAATGAAAAAATCCCACACAAAGAGATTAGGCACAAGTCGAGCTCTGAAGGTGCATGCTCTGCTTCCTTTTATTTTTCTACTTAAGAAAAATGTTCTCAGATTTTCCTCTTGCATTGACCTAAGGTAGTCTTTTGAACAACTTATAATGTTTCAGCAACCTCCACCCTCTGTTTTCTGATCGGTTTTCCTTTCAAACTTTTCTGGTCACTTGCTTATTTGCTGGTAGTTCCAGAAGTGTTCCAAAGCAGCCACATCCTTTGCTAATATACACAATTAATGATGCGCCCACATAAAACACAGACGCACATACACTCATCAAAAACTCCAGACCCAAACTACTGCCAAACTACTGCTATTGAGTCATTTCTAATTGATAGTAACTCTGTATCGTGTTTCTGGGGATGTGAATCCTTATGGGAGCAGCCAGGGTTAACTTTCTTCCTTTGAGCAACCGCTAGGTTTGAACTGCCCGCTTGTGGTTAGCATTCCACATCGCTTAGTTCCCTGGACAGCACCAGCATTCACAATGTATTTCTAAATGGATAATTCGATGGCAGGAAGAGACTTACTCTTGGCCTACTATAGAAAGATTTGTTTATTCCTTTGGCGAAAGGAGACTGAATGTTTCTGCAATAGATGAATTGTGGTCTTTTCATAAAAGTACTTACGATGCTGAAAACCAGTGGTCCAGGAAGCCTGACCCTGTTTCAGCCAAAGACAGAGCCCAGGTTAATTAGAGAAATTCTGTTTATTTCTACAAATGCTTGACAGAAGGAACAGGTGGGGTGTGCTACCTCCAATCTGTTGCAAAGGTTCAGTGAAAATCAAGCAAATCCTATGCCCTAAGCTATGTAGCAAGTTGGAGGGAATGCTTCACAGGCTTGCTACCATGAGCCAGAGGACTTTATTTATTTTGGATTTGCTTTTATTAATCATTTTATTGGGGAGGGGTTCTTACAAATCTTATAACAATCCATCATTCAACTGTATTAAGCACAGTTGTACATAAGTTGCCATCAACATTTCCAAAACATTTTCTTTCTGTTTGAGCCCTTGGTATCAGCTCCTCTCCCCCTTCCCACCCTCATGAGTCCTTGATCAATTATATATTATTATTGTTGTTCTGGGTCTTATGCTGTCCGTTGGCTCCCTTCCCCCACATTTCGGTTATTTGTCCCCCTGGTGGGTGGGCTATATATCCAACATTGTGATGGGCTTCCTCTTTCTTCCTCTGCCCCCACCATCCCCCTACCCTAATGATATCCCTACTCCCAAGACTGTTCCTGAGAGTTTTCGCTGTCCTGAGGGCTTTAGCAATGGGACGAAGGAGGCCTGGTTCACAGAAAAAGGGGGCATACTTGGGCCTGTTTCCTACTCCTTATTGATTTTGGGTTTTAGCAACCCAAATTTTGACAGACTAGATCCAAAACTACATTACGAGCATTTATTAACAGCAAGCGAACTCTTTCACCCTCTTTATTACTTTGTGCTGTAAAAAAAAATTGTGGTCAAACATTTTGAAAATTCACTGTTTCTATTTTACTTCAAATTTTTAGAACTCTTAGGACATAAATTCTTCTCTAATTTGATATGATAGTTATTCAAATATTGGAAACAGCAGTACAGGCCAAAGCCCTAGTCCCCAGTCCAAATTTATTTCTTGCCTCTGAATTGCCTTTACTGACTCCAAACTTTATCTGAAATCCAGGGATATAAGAATTTTCAAACTTAGGAAAATTTGGTGAGATTATATGCTTATCATTTGACCGGTATTTTAAATGTAAAAGAGGAACTTGATATTTAAAATAATTCTATGGTCACTCATTTCTTTTGTAAAGAACTATTTTAGATTTTGGATTGAGTTTCCAATTACAATTGAGTTAAGTCTGACTCATAGCGGCCTTCTAGGATATTGTAGAATTTCTCCGTAGGGTTTGGCTGTAATCTTTACAGGACAGCCATATCTTTCTCTCATGGAGCAGGTGGTGAGGTCAAACGTTTTGAACACTGCATCATGGTTGGTGCTGTTGTTAGGTGCTGTCAAATTCGTTCTGACTCAAAGCTGCCCTACATACCACAGAACAATACACTTCCTGTTTCTGCTCCATCCTCAAGATCATCACTGCTTCCTTCAGTCTTTATCCATATACATAGGAAACTATTGAAATACCATGACTTGAGTCAAGGGCGCTTTAGTCCTCAAAGTGACACCTTTGCAGTTTAACACTTGAAAGAAATATTTACCCAATACGATATGATATGTCACTTTATTTCTTGACTGCTGTTTCCATGAACATTGATTGTGGAGGGACGTAAAATGAAATCCTTGATGATTTCAAACTTTTCTCCATTTATCATGAGGTTATCAATCAATCTCATTGTGAGGATTGCTGTTTTCTTTACATTAAAGTGTAAGCCAGACCGAAGGCTGAGCTCTTTGCTTGTCAGCAATGCATGCTTCAAGTTTTCTCGGCTTTCAGCAAGCCAGGGTGTTTCACATGCTTATTGCCGTTTGTTTAAAAGACTCCTTCCAATCATAATGCGATATTCTTCTTTGTATAGTCTAGCTGCTCAAATGATTTGCTCAGTTTACAGATTGAGTGTGGTAGTTACATAATCCGATGTCAATTTGAGACTTGAGAGGATTAAGAGTGAAGGGATGGAGTCTAGCTATCACCAAGGAGGCCTCTGTGTGGGCCTGGTCTTCTCCTGAGAATTCTGGGAACTCCTGATTGTCTCCTTGGAGGCCGGAAACACTTCTCTTTTTCTGCTCACTCCCTAAGACACTCTACTAACAAAGCTGACTTCCTTGGAGACATCCCTGAGGAGAAGCTCCATGGACCTACCCTGATGCAGCCCTGGGTGCTGGAGGAGCCACATGGAGACCCCTGCCAGTGCTGAGATGCTTCTATCGCCCCTGACTTTGCACCCACTAGCCTGTGATCTTCTTGCATTCGGTTTCATTACATGTATTTCGTGAGTCTGAAGAGGAATTTATAGATTGATATCGGATATATGGGCTTATGGACATTTTTCAATATTCAATTGCTCTTGTATATAAACCTCTTTCTTACTCACATGGGAGTCACCATGAATTTATTTCTCTACCCGGAATAGCACAGTGAGTAACTACAGTGAGCGGATACAAACCTGAAACATTCCTGATCGTGAGCCATGCAGCGTTCCCCAGCTGTGTTCCCATGACAGCCTCTTGGTCTATGGACAGATTCTGGATGAGCACAGTTAAGTTTCTGGAATTCCCATTCTTTGCCATTTATCTACACATGGTTATGATCCACGCAGTCTACTGCCTTTGCATAGTTGATGAAACACTGGCAAACATGTCCCTAACACTTTCTGCTTTCACTTAGATCTAGCGGAGGTCAGTGTAATATGCTTCATTCTCTGTCCTCTTCTGAATCCAGCCAGAATTGAGGGCAGTTCCTTGTCAATATGCTGCTACAAATACTTTTGAATCATGTTCACCAAAATTTTACTTGTGTATTAAATTAATGGTCCAACCCCCCCCAAACCAAAATCATTGCCATTGAGTCGATTCCAACTTATAACAACCTGATGGGACAGAGTGGTTTAGGGCTCCCGTGAGTTTCGGAGACTGTAACACTTTATGGATGTAGGATGACTTGTCTTTCTTCCCTGGAGCCTCTGGTGATTTCCAATACAGTAGCTGACACTGTGGCCGGAGCCCTCGTGCTGTCATTACAAGGGGAGGCTATACTAACTGCGTGGTCAGCAATTTGAAGCCACCAACAGCTCTTCGGGAGAGAGACGCTCAGAAATCTGAAAAGGCAGCTGTACCGTGTGCCACAGGATACCCATGAGTTGGAATTGACTGGAAGGCAGTGAGTTTGCTTTTTGGACCTTGTGGCTAGCAGCTCCACTCATCACCACTACGCCACCAGGACGCCTAGCATTCTGTGGGCACACCTTTCTTTGGAATTGGTATGGATTGGGGAACTTTTCAGTTGATTGGCCAGATAGCTGTCTTCTATATTTCTTTCATTGTCTGTAGACAAATGAACTCCCCAGTCCTGTATCCATTTGATGAAACATTTCAAATGGTATCTTATTCATTTCTGGAATTTCATTTTTCACCACTGTGCCACTTGAACTTCCTATTTTATTTTCACTGGTTCTTGATCATATACTAACTTTTGAAGTGCTTGAATGGAAACCAATTGTTTTTGCTACAATGACTGTTTGTTCCATCCATCCATCTTTTCTTTGATTAAAATCCTTTTATTGGGAGCTCTTACAGATATAACATTCCATAGTTCAATCACATCAAGCAGTATTGCACAATTGCTTCCACAATCAGTTTCTAAACATTTTTTTTCTTCTTGAATTCCTGGATATCGGCTCCCCTTTATCTCCTCCCTCCCTCACCTTACTCCCCAGGAACCCTTATTTATTTATTTCCTCTTTAATAATTTGTGTGTGTATGCCATATCTTCACATCCAATATATCCTTTCACATACAGTTCTGTGGATCCCATGAGTGGAGTTATACCATCATCAATGCTATCAGTTCCTTATCCCCCTTCTCCCCCTTCCCATACCCTCAGGGAACTGTTACTTTTGTTGCTGTTACTGAAGGATTATCTATCTTGGCCTTCATGTATCGAACAATCTTAAAAATACAAATGAACATACACAAAACTAATATGATTAATGAGGTAAAACAATAAAAATCATAATAGTAAGGAGAGGGAATATTCAAGAACTAGAAGGTAGTGACGTGGTTCATCAGTGCTATACCGTATCCTATATCATCCCTTTCATGTGGCCCTTCTGAGAGGAACTGTCCAATTATCTTACAGGTGGGCTTGGGTCTTCACTACCTCCACACCCTTTTACATTGATTTGGTTGCTTGATTTTGAACTTCTGGTACCTTTTTCCATCGATACCTCATGGTCATACAGGCTGGTGTGCTTCTTCCATGTGAGCTTTGTGACTTTCCTGCCAGATGGCTGATTGTTTAACTACAAGCCTTTAAGACCCCAGATGCTATATCTTTTAATAGCCAGGCACCATCAGCTTTCTTCACCACATTTGCTCATGCACCCATTTTGTCTTTAAGGACCGTGACAGGAAGATAAGTATCATACAATGCCATATTGTTAGAACAAACCATTCTTATACTGAGGTATGATTTAAGTAGAAGCCGAAAGTCCATCTGCTTCCTTGTTGCATTTGCATGTATATACATATATAAACAAATATGCACATTATATATGTTGATATTTATATATATATATATATTTATATTCCGTCCATCTTTTCTTGATGTCCCCTGTGTCATTCAACATTTTGTCCATAGAATCCATCAATATAGTGTGCTAGGTAGACGATGTTTCATAAATTTGATTTTTATGAAAGTATAGATGGAGTCCAGCCTGTCAGTCAGGTGACAGCCTGAGAATGCCTCTGTGGGGTTGTGTCCTTCTTATAAAGAGAGAAAGCTGGGAAGCTTCCTGTGTCTCTGCCAGTTTACCTTCCTTCTTGCTGGGACTCTGCCTCTAGGAGTGGCCTCCTGTGGGCCACCCCAACCTGAGAGCTGTCAGTGCTGTGCCATATTCCCACCTACCTTGGATTCACACGACTATGCACCTACCAGTCTGTGATCTTCTGCTGCCTGCTTCACTTTCCTGTGCCACCAGCCTGCAGCTTCCTTCGTGAGTCTGAAGAGGGATTTATGGACTAGCATTGCATTTATGGACTTGAGTTGGACTGGGCTAGGATGCCTTGTTGATATATAATTATTTCTTGATATAAAGTCTTTCTAATACATATGTGAGTAAAACAGCCTAACAACATGAGACTTGAATTTTTTCTTTAGTTCTTTCAGGCTGATATATGCTGAGCATGCCCTTCCTTTTGGATTGCATAATTCCAGATTTTTCCACCTTTCTTTGCCATACTTTATTTTCTCTTCTCAAGTTATCCTTTGAAATTTTCTGTTCACCTCTATTATTGCATTGTTTCTTCCTTTTGCTTTAGCTAGTCTATGCTCAAGAGTAAATTTCAGTGCCTCTTTTGGCATTGTTTTATCCTTCTTTCTTGTCTTTTTAATTTCATGTCTGAGAGGGCTTCAAAAATGCATGGAAAATGAAATTGGAAGATAATGGAACTTTCCTGAAGCTCTCTGGTATGATGTACTTGATGTCATTCCACGACTCGCCTGCTCTTTAGTATTCAGTGGGGCAAATCTAGTCTCAATTCACGTGGCGTATACTCAGGGTTGTACATGGACACTCGTGCACTTATTTTAATTTTCCTGAGTTTCAACTGGAACTTGCAAAGGAGCAGTTGAGGGTATATTATGCTACTAGCACCTAGCTTTGTTCTGGTTTGTGATATTGAACCTCTCCTTCATCTTTATCCACAGATGTTGACTTGATTCCTGTGTATTCCATTCATGAAATCCACATGCTTAGTTAGAGTTTATGTTCTTGGAAAAGGTATTTGCAATGAATTAGTCATTGGGCTTATAAAATTCTTTCACATGATCTTGAGTATCATTTCTATCACTAAACCATATTATCTAAATATTGATCATTCCTCTTTGTTTCCAAATTTTTCATTTCTATCACCAGTAATTATCAATACATCTTGATTGCTTGATCAATCAATTTCAGACTAGAGTTATTGGGAAAAAAATCTTCAATTTCCTCATCTTTGTCATTAGTGCTTGGTGATTGACAGTGTTTTCTAACATGAAATGACAATGGTCTCTAAGGTGAGCCAGAGACATATATAGATCATAGATGTAAGAATGGATTTTGGGCTTGCCCTAGTTCTAGCCCTGATTGAATAACAAGTAGTTCTTATGACATGACCCTGTTTGATGCTTGACTTCATGAAAAGATCGTGGAAGAAATGGGTTCTATAGCATTGTGTGCTAAAGAATCTAGATGGTACCCAGCTATCAGAAAGAATAACATCTGGGATGCTAAAGGCTTGTTTTCAAACAAGCATCCTTCTAAGTGAGGTGTCAACTAAGTCCACATGGAAGAAGCACACCAGGCCCTGTGATCCAAGGATTGTAAACAGTACACCTCTACCTTCTAAGGTTGTTTGTTATGCTACCATCCTTGTAAAGATAGTCTGAGACATTTAGGCAGAAAGACCATGGAGAATTGCTTCCTAATAATAGTTCCCAAATTTACTAATTTCTGATGTGGAATTAATGACCCTAATCTTTGAAGTGTGAACTTTGAGGTAGTATGTGGTGTTAAGGTAAATGGAGAGTCCTTGGGTATGCAAAAGATTGCTACTGCTATTTAGAAGTATGGACATGGAAGTCCACCCATGTGTGCCTTGGAAGAAATTCTTGGCTATCTACTTCCAGAAAATAAGCCGTTGAAAGTCGTAAGGTTGCTGACACACATGGGGTTGGCATGCTTTGAAATTATTGGGTATATTCAATGCATTGTTGGGTATATGTGCTTAGAGCTTTGGGAAGGCCTTGTATCAAGAAATTGTTACATTTGCATCTATGTAGGTGATAGCTAAAGCCATAGGGGAAAAATAAGGATATTCATGAAAAGCAGATCAGATAAAAAAGATGAAGAGTATGCATATAAAGAAGCCTTAGAATTAGCCATTTTTATAAAAACCCAGGAGCAATAGAAGTATTTTAAGAAGAAATGGCCAAAGGAAAGGGAGAGAAAACTATACCTTGGAGTTGAAGGTAAGAAAGCAATTAAAAAGGAGTTGGCAGTAGTATCAAACACAGCAATGAGGTTAAGCATAATGAAAACTGAGAAGAATATATGACTTTAGAAATTACATCATTGGTGGTTGAGATAGTTAAGGTGTATTGTGCCAACCTGGCCGATAAACACACGTGAAATTAATTGAAGGGTGAGAGATAAATGGCTTGGTGATCCTCGCCTTTCTTGTTCTTGGGTCTCTTGCTTTCTGATGGGTGGACCAGGGTGCAGCTGCCTTAGCCAGTTCCCTGCTTCAGCTGGCAAGGCTCACTTCCTGTGAGACATCCCTGAGAAGAAACCAAATGGACCTACCCCACGCAGCCCTGGGTGCTGGAGCCGCCCTGTAAAGAACCCTGCTAGCACTGACATGCTTACACACTCACTGATTTGGCTTTTCCCCCACAGTTGCCTTCATTGCATGTGTTTTGTGAGATGGAGGAGGACTTTGTAGATTGGTGTCGGACATACGGGATAATGTTGGACTTATGAGCTTGGACAGCACTGGGTTGGGATGTTTTCTTAATGTACACTTACCCTTTATATAAAACTCTCCCTTATACATATATGAGTTTCTGTAGATTTGTTTCTCTAGTCTACCCAGACTAACAGAGTGGCTTTGTTCATTGGAGTGATAGGTAGAGAAATCTGAGTATAATTGTGTTAAGAGTAAGAGAGGGACAAAGACATTACATACTATTTTTTTTTTAGGTTCTTAGCTGAAAAACTGATTAAAAGACGGTTCTCCTTTTAAGATGAAAGAAAATTGCAAGGATGTATAACTAAGGGGAAAAGGTAGTAGAAATAGTTCAAAAATATATGAGGAAGAAGAACTGATTGACACTGCAGGGTCTTCCTCTGACAAGGAAGGAGTCAAGGCTAGAGATAAAGGACTAGACTACATTTGGAGAAGATAGATGGCCCCCTTCAGACCAGGGCAAGGAGGTGTCTAGAAAGTGGTGGGTCAGAGCTAAGGGAGTTCTTACCTGGCAGCCTCATGTTTCTCATGAAACAGGAGACCAGGTCATTTTCTCAGGGGAAAGAAAGAAGGGATAGAACTAGGTGTAGGGGGGAAATGGTGAAAAGTACACAAAAGGCATGGGTATGACCATAAACATTGACAAAGAGCAGTGCAGGGCAAAGGGGAGTGAAGGTGCAGGAGACTATATATTTGTAGATATTACATTTTTAAATTTTACCTTTATGCATCCTTGATTACACTTTTCATAGTGTTCAAAGACAAGCAACTAAAATATCAACACCCCCGTTCCCCTCCCCCACCACGCAATAAGCCCACTGCCCATGAAGATAAAGCCACGACCTCCTACCTTGATCTAGTCCAGCAAATGCATTACTTTCTCATGGCGAAATCTTGGGAGACATTGATGGTGATGAATGCATACGCAGAATTAATGTGGGAGAGAAGGGAATGAAAGCCTTCAGTCACTGGGAGGTCCATGGGGAGCAGGATAAATTGGGCTGAATTTTCTTTGGCTTCGGATCTGAAGTTTTTCCAGAAAAGGCTTTTCGAGGAAATGAGGGAAATGCCAACAAGGGGAGTGTGTTAAACGGTGGGCAGATAAGCCTCTGAACATACTGTCCTTGTCAAACGCTCAAACCCTTGAGGACAGACTTCCGTTTGTAACTGGAGTCTTTTTATCGCTTTAGAAAATTAGCGTGGGCTGTTTACTGAGGGCCAGCCATGTGTCGCCTCACACATGGCCCCAAGTCTTTTTGGTGGCTGTTATTGCTGGGTGGGGTGGTTTCAACTCATAGTGACATGTGACAAAGGGAAATGGCCCAAGGTGTTTTCTTGGCTGTCATTTCTACAGCAAAAGATTGGGTGAAATTGAATCTCCATCTGTTGGGTTAGCAGTCAGAGCTTAGCAAATTGAACTACCATGGCTCCTTAAGCCCATGTAGATGAGAATAATCCTACCATTGATCCAAATGACTCCCAGCAAGTTCGGGTCTTTAGTTTTCCCACCGTGCACCACAAGCCACAAAAGTCCAGGCTAGTTTAACGTGATGAGATATTATTTTGTCATCTTTCCTATATCAGTAAATAAGCTTAAACTGCATCTTGATATTTGAACTAGTGGAACAGAGTAAGAAATAAGTAATGATTTTGTTCTCTGAGCCTATGATTATTCTTTATTGGTTCTTCAAGTTCTAAGCTAGAATAATGAGGGGTACGCACTGTTGATTCAGTGGTTAGATTTCATCTTAAGTCCTGGTGGCATAGCAGGGTATTTATGCATTGAGCTGCTAACTACAAGGTGGGCAGTTCAAAACCACAGTGAGACAACTCACTCTCTGCCATCAAGTAAATTCTGATAGGGACTCTCTGGGACAGAGCAGAACAGCCCCTGTAGGAAATCTTTACAGAATCAGAAACTTCATCTTCCTCCCATGGAGCAGCTGGTGGTTTTGAACTACCTACCTTGCAGTCAACAGTCCAAGGGGTAACCTACTATATCACCAAGGTTCCTTCCACTGGAGCTCATAGGGGCATTTCTACTCTGGCCTATAGGGTTGTTATAGGCCAGAATTTACTCGGTGGTAGTGACCGAGTTTATGTACAATAGGGCTTCAAAAACTTCATGGGAAAATTTTCCATTACCTTGTCATTCCATTTTTCATCAACTTTTTGAAGGCTGATATCTCAAACTTTGATGCTTAAAGGATCTCCTAAGAATCTTGTTAAAATGCAGATTCTGGTAGAGTGGGTTTGGTGTGGGCCTGAGATTTTGCATTTCTGATACATTCCTAGTGGAAATGATGCTGCTAGTTCAAGGATTATTCTTTGAGTAACAGGGTTGAGCTCTTGTTAGCTTCCAAGGAATCCATTCTAGTTCATAGTCACTATGCACAACAGAATGAAACACTGTCTGGTGCTGCACCGTTCGCACAACTGTAGTGTTGGAGCCCATTTTTGTGGCACTGTGTCAATCCATTTCACGGAGGGATTTCCTCTCTCTTTTTATTTCTTTGAGAAGTCACGACGTCCTCTTTCTTCAGTGACAGGCCCTTTCTAAGAACAAGGTCAAATTGTTTGAGACAACATCTCGCCATCCTTGCTTCAGAGGAGAATTCCAGCTGTACTCCCCCCAGGCAAATTTCCTTGTTCTCTTGACAGTGGAGGGTACTTTCTATATTCCTCACCATAATTAAAATGCATCAATTCTGCATGCATCCTAATTTATTGTCCAGATTCCACATGCATATGAGGTCACTGAAAATACCATGCATGGTTTGAGCTAGGCACACCTTTGTCCCACAAGGGACATCTTTGCTGTTTAGATTTGCATAATTCCTGATTGCTGCTTCCATGAACGTTGATTGTGGGTCCAAGTGAAATAAAATTCTTCAATCTCTATTGTTTCAGTCGTACAGGCTAATTTGTAATACTAAACTTCATGAAGGAACTGAGTCGCCTTTGAGAAGGCGGAGCCTTTTGCTTTTAACATCAGGATATCAGTAGTAGACTTGAACGCTTTTACTAAGTTATTAAATTACCAGCGGGTTTAGCTCTCTGAGGTAATCCTCTCAGAAACCTAGTTCAGTTCAAGGACATGCTTCCAGACCATGCAACTCTGTGTGTGGGGAAAATTGATGCCTCCCAGCTCCAGCAGTCGCGGTCTGCTTTTAAAAAATAAAGACCCAAGAGTAATCCACCTCCTTTAGTCAATGGTTATTTAGGATGGAGATGTGGAATCACTGGGGAGATATTTTCTTGCTTTTAAAAGAAATCCACAGAAGATAAAATCCATCATCTACATTTTATTTTCCTGTGACCTCGGGAACTATTGAAGTCATTTTGCAGCCAGTATAAGGATAAGGAGAAGCAGCCGAGACAGCACTAGCTTCAGAATCAGTCAATTGGATACCTTTCTACTTCTGGGCCTCTTGGTGTGTGATATAATTGTTTTTGTTTTTTTTAATTAAGTTTAAGCTGAGGTCCTCATTACTTGCAGCTGAAAACATCCCAAGTGAGAGATGATCAAATTCAACATCTTTTATCTTGATCCCAAATAAAGTGGAAGACCACTCATCCTTGGTCTCTTAGGCTCTTCACAATCCCAAAGAGTATCACAATGCAATGAGAATTCTTGGCTAACTTATTGAAGCCACGTTAACTCAGTTTGTTCACATTGGTTTCCTCTGCTACGATAATACATTTGTTTTGTTTTTAACAATATATGAAAATTGCCATGAAAAAGTCATTTTTCAAATTACATGGCAAAATCTTAGAATGGAGTAGTGTTTTGAAAAGCATCTACTGATGGATTTTTTAAAAACTCCATTTTCGGTTGCTTTGATTGGCTTCTGATGAGTGGTCCTAGATGATTTCATGACTGCCTTTACTGTGAGTAGGTGAGTTTCAAGAAAAACAAGGTATCAGTTGCCCTTTTTATACTTTGAACACACCCAGCACCAGAGTGGGCACTGTACAAATGCGAAAAATTAACACCCATGTTGCAACGCAGGCTGCTGTGCTGTTTTGACACTGGTTTCTTCCAAAAGTAAATAGCGTTGCTTTATTGAGGGGTTTTTTGGGGGGGGCTGTGTGCAGAGGGTGAGGGAAGTTTTAGAATCCTATTTGTGAGTGTTGTGAAACATTAAATAATCAGTACATTTGCTCTGTTGAGTGTGATGTTGTGTGAAGTGAAGGAGTGGAAGAAAGACCTCGTTGTGACATGTGGCAAGTCTGTCTAATGAGAAGCCATTTGCTGCACAAACCTCCTACATGTGGCACTTGACAGCAGGTGTCTGAG
Organism: Tenrec ecaudatus; assembly: GCF_050624435.1. NCBI lineage: Eukaryota > Metazoa > Chordata > Mammalia > Afrosoricida > Tenrecidae > Tenrec > Tenrec ecaudatus. Next base: position 70,792,315 of record NC_134532.1, read on the forward strand.
AAAATCCTACGTTTTCAAGTAAACAGTTACTGGCAATTGGCACCAAAAATGTGGAGGATTGAAGCAGAAGGGAGAATAAAACACAGCACAATAATGAAAGAGCGAGAGCGAGAAGCTGGTGCCCCAGCTCACTAGCTTGTTTCTGCACTAAGGAAATACATAAATGGCTCCATCAGAGGGCACTAAACATGACATATTACCTTCAGGGAAGACAGAGATCTTATTGTGCTCAAACCACTAAGCTACTTAAGTCTCTTTTCTCAATAGAAAATGGATGCAAATACCTGACTCGTGTCAGTAGAACGGTAAATTCAGTCACTCAACACTAGTCTGCAGAAGCGGAGAATGAACTTTTGGGGGTGGAGGGGACAATGTTCAATTGGAAAAGTTTCCCATTTAATTTTTTGTATTCCGTGCTTACTGTCAGACGCAGGACTGTCCCTCATAATTGTGTTTTTGTGAGCCAGACTCCGCACCTGGTTGAAAAGGGTGAAGGGGGCTGCCATCAAACCCACACCACCCTTGCCAAGCCCGAACTCTGGCTAAGTGCTGTGTCTTCAGGGGTGCATTCATGGCTTCCCACAAAGGTGCTTTCTTTCGCTAAGCCATGTGCTCTTGCTCAGGAGACATTTTCACCAGTTCATTCGACTGCAGGGCTGGCAGTCAGGGAGTCTGGAGAGCTACTCTCCCCGTCTCTTTAATTTGTCATGTTGGTGAGGATACAGTGTCTAATTTGTTCACTTAGAGGGAAGACCTTTTTAGGCAGAAAGGTATATATATATATATATATATATATATATATGAGCAGCTGGTCTGCTCAAAAGGTAATATTGACTCTCTGCTCCCCAAACTAGAAAAGGTTAACCGAAAAGACAATTGCGCCAGTCGTTACAGATCTGAAAAGCAGTTTGCTCTAGTACTTTAAGCACTTTGACTATTGAAGAGGGTTGTCTATCTACTTGTTGAGCTGACTCCCACTCATGACAAGCCATAATATGTCAATATACAACTGTGGCCCGTAGTGTTTTCAATGGTTGATATTTTGGGGGTCATTGGGAGAAGGAGGTCCTCAGATTTTTCTGAGGTGCCTCTGGGTGATCTCAACACCCCCTGCACCCCCCCCCCCCGCCCAACTCTGTTCGCAGCAAACATATTTACTGTCTGCACCACTTTAAGAACTGGCTTACTCAGCTGGTGGAAGTTAACAAATTGCAGGGGATGTCTGAAGGAGTGTGAAGGATTTGTCCTTGAAAGTTAAAATTTGTAATTCCGCTCTTTGATTGGCTTTTGCGTGTGGAAAGGAAGAAAGCAACTCTCTGTGACCTAAAGGGTTAACTCCAGCAGATTGTAATCTTGTATCCCTTTATTTATTCTCCCTCTCCCTTAAAGAAATTATTCATCCTCACCCATTGCTATATGCCCCTCCCTAGTCCCAATACTGCCACCGCAAGAGTGGTGTATTTTATGAAAATAAATGAAGACCACCCAAATGAGGACAAACAGAGGCTATTTATTCAGAGTTTTCTAAAGCATGGGAGCCAGCCACCATTACTTCAGCTTGGCAGAGATTCAAATACAGGCAGAGGAGTTAGAAAGCTTTATAGGAAAAAAGGGGGATTTAGCTATTCTCTGATTGAGGAGCTAGAGGTGGGGCATCTTGTAGTTGCCTTTCTCTGGTTTATTCTGAGTTGGAAGGGAAGTGGAGAAGAACTTAGAGAAGCAGCAGCCATTGACTGAGGACGTCTTGCTCTGGGCTGCTGGCTGCAGAGACTGACATTTGACTTCTTGGGCTGGTTGCTGCCGCAGTTGGGGGCTGGAGCTCGATTGCCACGTACGGTCTGACCATTGTCCACTTGGATGTTCAGTCTCTTGCTCCCTCCTTTTGGTCATTCGCATACTTGCAAGAGGTTGGCTTGTTCAGGAGATGTATATCTTCCTTATTCTGAGACTAACCAGTGATATCCCTTTTTAATTGTACTGGGAGATCTCTTTGTTGTATCCTTAGGGAAGACACCAGATGAGACAGTGACTGTCCAGATGCACCTAAGACTCTGGATAGAAGGCAATGGACCAGAATCATGACTACTATGCCCAAATCAGGAACAATTAATAGTTACTTTACGTTGTTTTATGGAGCCCTGGTGGTGTAGTGGACATGCATTGGACTAAAAGCTGCGTGGTAGGTGGTTCAACCCCCCCCCCCCCCCAGCAGCTCTGCACGAGAAAGACTGGGCCTTTCTAATCCCATAAATAGTTACAGTTTTAGAAACCCACAGTAGCCCACTATGAGTCAGCATTGACTCGATTGCAGTAAGTTTGAGTGTAAGATGCTTTAGAACCAAGAACTCTAATTTCTCAAACCAAACTTAGAGAACAAATCCAATAGGTCATGAGAATCAACCATTGCTGTTGTTGTTGTTAGGTTCCACTGAATCAGTTCCAACCCCTAGCGACCTTATGCACAGCAGGATGAAGCACCGCCCTGTCCTGCGCCATCCTCACAATTGTTCTTATGCTGGAGCTCATTGTTGTAATCACTGTGCCAATCCGTCTAGTTGAGGATCAACTGTGGAGAATGAAATCTTCCTTTCCCCCTTAAATCTATCTAGGTATAGTCTGTTTTACCAAGCTCATTGACGAAATGAAATTCCAAACACAGCAAGAATTATTAGTAATGGCATAGATTGTACCACGATTGGCAAACAGGAAACTTAGCGCAATGGGATTGTCCATTGCCACTCATGTCAATCAGTTAAGGCTGATCTGGAGTCCCAGGGTGGAGCAAATGATCAATGTGCTTGGCTGCTAACAGAAAAGATGGCACACTCAGAAATGACTGGGAAGCAAGACCTGGTGATCTACTTCTATAAAATTAGCCATCGAAAATCCTGCGGAGGACAATTCTACTCTGACACACATAGGCTCATCAGGATTTACAATCAATTAAAGGGCTTCCAGATTTTGGTTTTAGTTTATTTAGGACAGAAGTGATAGAATTAATAACTCTGCCAAAGCTAAAGATAATTTTCCAATGATGGCCACCATTGGGGACACTACTTTGATTTTTCACATAAACAATGAAACTAGTCTGAGCCAGTGCTGACTTAATACCAAAGCATGGACTCTTCAAGCTGCAAGCAATAAGCAGAAAGACATATGGAATTTCTGTGGGCATTGCACCTGGCCAAAGGCTGCAATCTACAACAATGGACAGCTGGGGCCACATCTGCCTTCCTCTGGCTTCCCAAAAGAGAAGGAGAATCCAACCCTACACCATCCCAGGTCCAATTGCCATAGGCAGATGTGCCTCCACCCTCCATCATTCTTTACCTGGTTCTGGCACCAACCATCCTTCCTACTGTACTCTAATTCTCTGGTTTATAACTTGTTGTAACGGCCACATAGAACTCATAGGCAATCCTTGTGATTATGGAGTGTTTTTAGAGAAGCTAAGAGGTTACAGTTTTGTTCACAGTGTCTCCTCTTAGCAAGGCTGGCAGGCATGTCGCTGTGATCCCTGGCTTCTCAGCCATGGCGGTACTGGCCTCTGCCTTGTCCTGTGGGCCAGGAAGCCCACTGGCTCTGCCTCATAACCCCAGGCTGCTCTTCTGCTGTCTCATGGTCTTGGCGCTGCTCCTGTCCTGTTTTGTGGCCCTGGCTCTGCTCCTCTGCTGTCTTATTACCTTGATGCAGCCCCCCTGCTCTGCCACATGGTCTTGACGCTGCTCCCCTATTGTCGCACAGTTTTGGTACTTTGGCCACTGATACCTCCAGCACTTTAGACAGGGATCTTATTCACGCTTCTCTGGTGGCTCTTCTTCTTGATGGTCTCAAGATTCTCTCTGACTGCCTCCGAGATGGTTCCGTCTTATATAGCCACTGGAATGGAAAAAGTGACCATCCCCTCTATTAGTGTTTCATTCCAAGCAATTTCACTTCACCACAGCAGTGTATATTGTGTCTCAGTGGGCTTCCAGGAAAACTGTGGAAATGAAAGAAGACCACCCAAACGAGAACAAACACAGACTGTTTATTCATAGCTTGGTATGAACAGAAGGTTATTGAAGTTGAAGGTCAAAAACTTAGAGCAATAAATTTAGTCAAGGAAAACCATACCGTTAGAGTCTAAAACATTTAATATTGTGAATCAAATGATACCTAATATATCTTTATTGGTTAATCTAAAATCTTTTGTATTTTAAAATGTTTTTAAATTGTAAAATTAAGTGGGGGGTTATAATTCAGGTAATCAACTTTACAGCCAATAGTAGAAACTACTCATCAAACATTCTAGAAGACCAGCCTGTACCCACTTCCCTTTCCTTTCCTGAACCTCATGGGCCACCACCCTCCATTTCCTCCAAGTCAACATTTATCAACAGTCCAGTCAAATGACCCCCACCCCACTTCCTTGCTCTCGCTCTGCCTTCTATCTTTTTACCCCCTTCCTCTTATGTCAGTGGCTTATATGATATTTATCCTTTTGTGATTGGCTAGCTTCACTCAGCATAATGTTCTCCAGGTCCATCTATGTCATAAGGTACTTCGTGGATTCATCTTTTTTTTTCTCGGAGATCACTTTTTAGTCATCCGGCATGTGTGGGTACCAGAGTTTCTTTATCTCGTCTTCTGATGGACATTTGGGTTGTTTCCATTTTCTTGCCATTGTGAACAGTGCTGCAATGAAAATTAGTGTGCATACGCCTGTTTGTGCTACGGCTTTCCTTCTTCAAGGCTTATACTCAGCAGAGGGGTTTCTGGGCAGTATGGAGTTTCTGTTACCAGTTGTTTGTAACCTCATTCTTTTTGGGGGGATTCCAATCCTATAACCTCTTGCCTGCCCAGAATAGCCAAACTTATTTTTAAAAACACTGTGGAAGCATTTGCCAGATTAGATATCAAGGCTTACTACAATGTTATAACAATAAGACAACATGGTACCGCTCGCTGTAGATACAAACAAATCAGCAATCAATAGGCTGGAAAACCCAGAAAATGTCTTTAAACATGCAGAATCCCATTATCGAACAAAGGTCGCATTAAATTAAGTGGGGTGTGGATGAATTATTTACAAAAACAGTGCTGGAACATTTGGCTCTCCCTATCTATTGCTGACTCACTTGTACACAAAAATAAATTCCAGATTTATTAAAGAAGTAAAACTGAATAATTCAAGACTTTCAAAAGACACCATAGAAGAATGTCTTTATTTAATTAGAAATAAAATATACCCTAAATAAGACACAGAAAGGACAACAAAATAAATGCATATGTAGGGTTGTGACCGCTCGCTCACCAGACCCACTCAGTCTGTATTCTGAGGCCATAATCAGAGAAATTGGGCTGTACGAAGGACACTGTTGTGGGATTGAATGATGGTGAGGAGGACACGAAGCATTTGCCGATGAGATTGCAGCCTTCAAAATTATAATTTAATGTATAGAAAACAACAAAATCCTAAAAACTGAATCAAGAAGTAAATCAGGACAGAGAAAATATTGAAGATGTCAAGGATTTCATCTTGCTTGGATCCACAATCAATGCCCATGGAGTAATCTACCTTATAGGCATGTGAAAGGTGGATGTTGCATAAGGAAGAACAAAGAAGAATCAATACATTTTTTGGTATTTTTACATTTGAATTATGATGCTGGCAAATATATATATTTCAAGTACCATGGACTACCAGAAAAGCAAACAAATGTTTCTCGGCAGAGGTACAGCCAGAATGTCCCTTAGAAGCAAGAATGACACGACTTTGTCTCATGTAGTTTGGACATGCTATTAGTAGAGACCAGGAAAAAAAAGATGTCCTTGTAAAAGGACGTCATGCTTGGTAGTAGAGGGACAGCAAGAAAGAGGAAGGCCCATGACAAGATTGACAAGTGGGGTACCGCAATGGGCTCCAACAGAATTGTGAGGGTGTTGTAGGATGGGGCATGCTTCGCTCTGTCATACACAGGGTCACTGTGAGTCTGGTTCAGCTACACGGCACCTAACAACAATAATAAGGCTTAATATATATTCAATCCACAAATAGATACTCCTGGGCAAAGAGCCTAGAAAAGGTTTCACTCAGATATTGCGTATATCAGGAATCATTTACAAAAAATATAATCCAGCCTTGCTAACTGAGAAAATGGCATTTATCAGAAGTTATTTCGTGTTTTGGATTATTGAGAAGGCTGAAAACTCAACTGTGTCTTTAGGAATGACACTCCAGAAACACAACGCTGGGTCATAAAAGGCACCACGGCTGCCTGCTCTGTGATGAGAAAGTCACTGGCTTCAGAACCATTTTGCCACGGCCAAGGCCAGTGAGCTGTCACACTAGGAAACTGTCATGATCAGATCACAGCTGCTACTGCTGTTGGACCCACACCAGCGATTTATCTGCTGGGACCCACACCAGCAAAACGAGTATCTTCCCATTTCTCAGCTCCTACAAAGTTAGCGACTGCCAACACTGACTCCATCACCATGCTTGCCAACGGAGAGCATAGTCTCTGCCTTGCTTCTACCTCCTAAATTTGTTGGGTCCCTCAGATTGCAGACTCCAAATCAGTTCCAGAACCTAGAACTGAGCAATTGTTGTTAGCTTGCTAGTCCTCTTAACCATATTAATCGCAATTGGCCACAAGCATTCCTTTACCTGCTTAACTCTCCTAGCAACAATAGCAAGAACAAAAGCTTAACTTACTTTATTTATAAGTTACACAAATAAAAACTCACTTATTTCTACCTTAATAGGGAAAAATTAAAGTCTCATCAGTCCTTACATCTAATTCTAGGAGTTATTTATTTCTATCACAATTCTAGTTTGAGATCCAAAAAGCTATGGACTGGGATAGCAATCTTTTAAAAAATTTCATTTTATTCAGCACTCTTACAGCTCTGATAACAATCCATACATCAATTGTATCAAGCACATTTGTATGTATGTTGCCATCATTATTTTCAAAACATTTTCTTTTTACTTGAGCCCTTGGTATCCACTGCTCTTTTTTGCCCTCCTTCCTTCACCCTACCACCCTGGTGAACCCTTAATAAATGATAAATCACTATTATTTTAATATCTTACATCATCCACTGTCTCCCTTCACCCATGTTTCTTGTGTTCGTCCCCCTCAGGGGGTGGGAAATTATAGATCAATCATTATGATTGGTCCCCTCCTTCTCCCCCTTCTTCCCCCACCTTCCCGCTACCCTCGTGGTATCACTATTCCCATTATTGGTCCTAAGGGATTTATCTATCCTGCATTCTGTGTGTCGAGAGCTCTTATCTGTACCCATGTACATGCTCTGGTCAAGCCAGATTTGTAAGTATACCTGGGGGTCATGATAGTGGGGGTGGGGTGGGGAGGAAGCATTAAAGAACTAGGGGAGAGTTGTGTGTTTCATTGGTGCTTTTCTGTACCCTGGCTGGCTTGTCCCTTCCTTGTGACCCTTCTGCGAAGGGATGTCCAATTGTCTACAGATAGGCTTTGGGTCTCGTTTGCATCTATATGATTGTTTGTGTTGGGTCTTCTGATGCTTGATACCTGATCCCATCAACACCTCTGTGATCACACAGGCTGGTGTGCTTCTTCTATGTGGGATTTGTTGCTTCCCCGCTAGATAGCCCCTTGTTTAACTTCAAGCCTTTAAGACCCCCCAGATGCTATATCTTTTGATGGTCAGTCACCATCAGCTTTCTTCACATTTGCTTATGCACCCATTTTGATTTCAGCGATCCTGTTGGGAAAGTGAGCAGACTGGGATGGCAATATTTAAAATTTTTATGAGGTTTCTCTTCCACCTCATAATATTATAAAGATATGTAGCTACATAAATATATTTATATATGACTATGGGAAAATAAATCTATGTACATATATGTATAGTTTTAGTAGTAAGGTAACAGATGGACATTAGGCCTCTACTCAAGTACTTCCTCAGTGCAGAAACACTTTGTTCTATTAACCTGGCATTCCGTGATGCCCACCTTCCAGACACAATCACCAAAGACAAAATAGGTGCATAAGCAAATGTGGTGAAGAAAGCTGATGGTGACTGACCATCAAAATATATAGCATCTGGGGTCTTAAAGACTTGAAGATAAACAAGTGGTCATCTAGCTGGGAAGCAACAAAGTCCACATGGAAGAAGCACACCAGCCTGTGTGATCATGAGGTATCTATAGAATCAGGTATCAGGCATCAAAGATCCAAAACAAAAAAGTAATATCATTGTGAATGAGGGGCAGTGTGGAGTGGAGACACAATGCCTGTCTGTAGGCAACAGGACATCCCCTTACAGGAAGGTCACAAGGAGGATACAAGCCAGTCAGGGTGCAGTATACTGCTGATGAAACATACAACTTCCCTCTATTTCTTTAATGCTTCCCCCTCCCCTATCATGATTCCAATTCTACCTTACAAATCTGGCTAGACCAGAGCCTGTACACGGGTACAGATGAGAGCTGGAAACACAGTTGAATCCAGGACAGATAAACCCCTCAGGACCGATAATGAGAGCAGCAGTGCCAGGAAGGTAAGGGGCAGGAGGGGGCAGTGAGAGGGAACCAGTCATACTGATCTACAAATAACCCCCTTCCTGGGGGGCGGACAACAAAAAAGTAGGTGAAGGGAGACATGGGTCAGTGTAAGACATGAAATAATAATAATTTATAAATTATCAAAGGTTTATGATGGAAGGAGAGTGGGAAGGGGATTAGAAGCTGACACCAAAGGCTCAAGTAGAAAGAAAGTGTTTTGAAAATGGTGATGGCAACAAATACAAAAATATACAATGGATGGATGTGTGGGTTGTGATAGAGTTGTACAAGCTCCCAATAAAATGATTTTTAAAAAAATATGTAGTATTACTTCTAGATCCTACTCGCTAGATCCAAAGACGAACACCATCAATTTAAGCACCAACACGATGATCCTGTGACTAACGCTGGAGAATTGATTAGTTTTGAGGCAACATATGGACAATGCATACTTACCTTGACAAGGCCAATCAAAGGTTCTTGTGGTGTTATCTGCTTATTGGGTAGAGGAATTGCTAAGGCAAGAGCTACTTATCAGATTTATCTGCTGATTAAGCTTGTGATAATCTGCTGTCATTCTCCAAGGCAGTCATCTAAACAATCCCAACAGTATATTAAGTAGCATGTGGGAAGAAGCACTATCTTTGTTTTCTACTTTTAACAGTTTTATTGGCACTTCATCCACATATCATACAACTCAATAGTTCAATCACATCAAGAAAAGTTGTACAGTCATCACCACCATCAATTTCAAAACATTTTCTTTTTCCTTGTACTGATTGTTATTCGTGTAACTATTATTTTCAATAACTTCTACATGTTTAATTTAGTGCCATTGATTATACTCTTAGTGTTGTTCAGTCATTATTGATATCCTTTTCCAAATGATTCCATCACCATTAACATAAACTTAATGGCCCCAAAGAAAAAAACCTTTCCTCATTTTCCATGGTAACCATTGGTCAAGCTTTATTTAGACGTATTCTTGATATAATATTCACATATCATACACTTCCATAGTTAAATCAATTTTAAGAATAATTTTATTGGGAGGTTTTACAGATATTATAACAATCCATAATCCAATTTGATCAAGCATAATTGTGCATTTGCTGCCACCATCATTTTCAAAACATTTCCTTTCTTCTTGAACTCTTTGATATCAGCTCCCCTTCATCCCCTCCCTCCCCCTTAAATCTCTTTTAAAAAGAGTTGAATATACAACATCAAAATCCATTCTAGTACTCTCTAGCCTGCAATCATTGCTTGCTTCATCATTCCCCTCCCCCTCCCTGCCTCCTGTTCCCAATCAACGATTGAATTAGTTACTGGCTGTATGCATTCATTCATTCTGTGCTTCATATTCTAAGAAACCTAACAGAAAAAGTAAAAACCAAAAATGAAACAGAAAAAAGAAAATAGTAATATTAATATAAAGATAAAAATAAAGAACAAGAAAAAAAAAGGCCATCAACAATATTTTAAGACCCAGAGAAGAAATTTCTGTCATGGAACAAATGAGAAATGTTTTATCCTAGAGCTATTCATGTTGGGTCAAGAAGGAGGGCAACTGACCAAGTATCATATTACACCATGGCTCAATCCACCGAAATCAAGTTTTCAATAATTTCTGACTGATAGAAAACTGTTCCAGTCCCTCTCTTGTGGCTAGGGGAGCTCGGCTAGAGGCTTAACAGGGATTGATACTCCGTAGATGAATTTTGGGGTCCCACTGTGCTCTGTAGCTTTCTACAAATCAGGTGTTTACAATTTAAGCTGTGATACGTTTCCCCTCATCCTATTTAGTTTGTTATCACCTTGGGATCACACAGCTGTGTGCTTCTTTGATGTGGATATAGTTGACACCTCACTTAAATGGCTGCTTGTTTGAATATAAGCCTTTAAGACCCAGACGCTATTCCAGTTGGTAGCCAGGCACCATCTGCTTTCTTCATCACATTTATTTGTAGCAACCATACCTTCAGTGACTTCTTCATGAATGCGAGTGCGGAACAGGGCCATGTTACAAGAACCAACCATTCTGGGATTGGGGCTCAAATTAAATGGGATCCCCAAATCCATCTGCTTGTCCATGGATTAAGAACAACTCTGCTAGATGGCCGCTTGTTTAACCTCAAGCCTTTAAGACTCCAGACACTATATCTTTTTTTAAAAAGTAATCATTTTATTGGGGACTCCTATAGCTCATAATAATGCATATATCAATTGTATCAAGCATATTTGTACATATGTTGCCATCAACATTTTCTAAACTTTTACTTTTTATTTGAGTCCTTTGATCCTCTTTCTCCATCCCCACCTTCCCACCCGTGTGACCCCTTGATAAATTGTAAGTTATTATTGTTTTCATATCTTTGAGTAGCAATACCAGGAGGAGGGTAGGGGGAAGGTGGATGGAGGGGAGGAAGGGGGTACCTATCACAATGATTGACACATAACCCCTCCCTCCCCACCCTGAGGGGCATGAACAACATAAAAGTGGGTGAAGGCAGACAGCAGTCAGTGTAAGATATGAAAATAATAATTTATAATTTATCAAGGGGTCAGGAGAGTGGGAGGGGGGAAGGGAGGGAAAAAAGACGAACTGATACCAAGAGCTCAGATAGAAAGTAAATGTTTTTAAAATGATGATGGCAACTTATGTATAAATATGCTCAATAAAGTTAATGTATGGATTGTTACAAGAGCTAGTAAGAGCCCCCAATAAAATGATCTTTAAAAATATGACTGTGGTTTACTTTGGCAGTCATATTATGATAAAAACTACAAGAACAACAACAACAAAAACCAAAAAATGACAACCATTGTCAATCATGCCCCTGGAGTATAAGGAGATTGCCTTGATAACATCAATAATTTATCCAATGTCATAGAATTTAAGGTAGTGTTAGTATGAGAAGTTTATATGAGTATGTCCAATGGTGAGCTACAACCCCTGAGTTGTTGCTTTATACAGATGTATTTTTTAATTGATTGTGCTGTTTACATTGAGCATGGGGGTTGAAGAATCACCATCTTTGTAGCTTCCATTTTTATTTTTGGTATCATTAATTACAAAACACCATTAGAGTTATTGTGTTGCTTTTTAGTTTTCAATTGTGGAAAAGAATGGTAGTTCCAGGAACTTTCGCTTGACCTTTCTTCATATATAGTAGCCAACATTTCATGGGCCAGAGACCTGTTATAAAGATTATTGAATTATTCTGCTAGCTTTCCATTTTTATCCATGTGTGTATGTTGTTGTTAGGCGCCTCCATGTAGGTTCTGACTCAGTAAACCTGATGTGCAACAGGGTGAAATACTGCCTGGTCCTTCACTGTCCTCATAATTGTTCTGATGTTTGAGTCCATCCTTGCAGCCACTGTGGCAATGTTGAGGGCATTCCTCTTTCTCATTGACTTTCTCTTTGACCAACCATGATGTCCTTCTCCAGGGACTGGTCTCTCCTGACAACATGTCCAAGGTACGAAAGATGAGTCTCAACATTCTTGCCTCTAAGGAATATTCTGGCTGTACTTCTTCCAAGATACGTTTGTTTGTTCTTTTGGTGGCTTATAGTACTTTCAATATTCTTCACCAGCACCATGATTCAAATGAATCAATTCTTTGGTCCTCCTTATTCAATTTACAACTTTCATCTGAATACGAGGCAATAGAAAATATCATGACTTGGGCCAGACACACCTTATTCCTCATAGTAACTTCCTTGCTTTCCAACACTTTAAAGAGGTTTGAGCAGCAGATTTACCCAATGTAATGCAACTTTTGAGCACTTGGCTGCTGCTCCCATGAGCTTTGATTGTGGATCCAAGCAAGAAGATATCCTTGACAACTTCAATCTTTTCTTCACTTATTGTTTCATTTTTGATGATTTATAATTTCCCTAGATTCATACTTCATAAATTCCAAGTTCCAATTACTAGTAGATTTTTGAAGCTGTTTCTTCTTACCTTGAGTGGTGCCCCATCAGCAAATGAAGATCTGGAAGACTCAACTCTCACAAGATTTACCCCATCATGTAATTATGGTCGATTCTACTTTGAGAAGGCAGTTCTTCCTCAGTCATATATCGAGTGCCTTCTGATCTCTGGGGCTCATCTTCAGGCACTATCTCTGATAATGTTCTGCTTCTATTCATTATTATTTCAGTATATGGCAGTGTTTTGATGCTATGAACAAGGTTTTCAGTGGCTACTTTCTTTGAAATGGCACAGATTCCTTATTTGTTATCTTTTCTTATTCTGGAAGCTCCACTCAAACTTTGGTTTACTTTGGGTGACCCTGCTGGCATGTGAAAAACCAGTGACATAGCTTCCAGCATTACAGCAACACAAAAGCCACCACAGTATGACAACTGACAGACACGTGTTGGAATGTACATATAGGAACAGGGAAATAATCACAAAGTGCAATCAAGGATACAGTGGGCCCATTGTGGGATGGACTTGAAGCAAAATTCCATTCACCACTTGACTCTAATAAATTTCTCTACTGAATAATTGACCACATAGCAATATAGAGTTCCAGAAACTGATACTTCCCAGAGACAATGTCCAATTACTCTTTAAATAAAAATCAGCACCCTGTGTTTACTTCCCTGTTCTCTTCCCCCAGGTTACAGTTATCCCAGTAAGTGTTAACAGATTGCTTTGGAGAAGGTCAGTAGAAGATTTGTGATACAGACTTGAGGAAGTGTCTTAGATTGGAAGAAGTACAGCCAGAATGCTCCTGAGAGGATGGTGACACTTCATTTCACACACTTTGGGCATGTTATCAGGAGAAACCAGTCCCTGGAGAAGGACATCATGCTTGGTAAAGTAGAGGGGCATGGAAAAGAGGAAGGCCTTCAACAACATATATGGATATAGTGGCTGCAACAATGGGCTCAAACATAACAACAGTTTTGTGAGGATGGCACAGGACCAGGCACTTGCTTTGTACATAGGTCAGTATGAGTTGCAACCAACTTGATAGCATCGATTCAATTTATAGTATCTGTGTGAACTTAAATTTTTCAAGCTAGTATAAAATTTTACCTTTGCTTGTAATTGAGAATATTGTTGTTGTTGTTATTGTTGTTAGGTCCCATTAGTGCATAAGCAAATGTGGTGAAGAAAGCTGATGGTGCCCGGCTATCAAAAGATATAGCATCTAGGGTCTTAAAGGCTTTAAGATAAACAAGCAGCCATCTCATCTAGATCAGAATCAACAAAGCCCACATGGAAGAAGCACACCAACCTGTCTGAACATGAGATGTTGAAGGGATCAGCTATCAGGCATCAAAGAACAAAAAGAATCATATCACTGTGTGCTCACCTTCCCAATAAGATTGCTGAAGACAGATTGGGTGCATGGGCCAATGTGGTGAAGAAAACTAGGTGCCCGGCTATCAAAGGATATAGCGTCTGGGGTCTTAAAGGCTTGAAGGTAAACAAGCAGCCTTCTAGCTGAGAAACAACAAAGCCCACATGGAAGAAACACACCAGCCTGTGTAATCACTAGGTGTCAAAGAGATCAGGGATCAGGCATCAGGGAACAAAAAATCATATCATGGTGACTTAGGGGGAGTTCAGATTGGGAACCCAAAGCCCATCTGTGGGCAACTGGACATCCCCTTACAGAAGGAACATGGGGAAGAGATGAACCAGTCAGGGTGCAGGGTAGCAAAGATGAAACATACAACTTTCCTCTAGTTCTTGAATTTCCCCTCCTCCCCATCATGATCCCAATTCTACCTTACAAATCTGGCTAGACCAAAGGATGTACACTGGTACAGATAGGAACTGGAAACACAAGGAATCCAGGGAGAATGAACCCTTCAGAACCAGTGGCAAGAGTGGCGATACCAGCATGGTGGAGGGAAGGTGGGGTAGAAAGGGGAACCGATTACAAGGATCTACATATAACCTTCTCCCTGGGGGATGGACAATAGAAAATTGTGTGAAGGGAGATGTCGGACAGTGTAAGATATGACAAAATAATAATTTATAAATTATCCAGGGTTCATGAGGGAGGGGTGGGTGAGGAGGGAAGGGTGGGTGAGGAGGGAGGGAGAAAATGAGGAGCTGATACCAAGGGCTAAAGTAGAAAGAAAATGTTTTGAGAATGATTTGGACAACAAATGTACTTGACACAATATATGCATATATGGATTGTGATAAGCGTTGTACGAGCCTCCAATAAAATGACTCTAAAAAAACTGTTAATAAAGGTCCCATTGTGTCAGTTGTGACTCATAGTAACCTTATTCACCACAGAAAGAGACACTGCCTGATCCCACACCATTTCAAAAATTGTGTCTATGCCTCGGTCCATTGTTGCAGCCATGATTCCGATCTATCTCCTTAAGGATCTTCCTCTTTTTGCTGCTCCTCTACTTACCACCTATCTAAAGACGTCTTGTGCAGCAGGTAACCCCAGTGCAACTCATCTGTCGATCTCTTGACAGCTGCTCCCGTGAACATTGATTGGGAATCCAAGCACCACAAAATCCTTGACAATTTCAACCTTTTCTCCATTTATCATATTACTTATGGGTCCAGTTGTGAGGAATTGGTTTTCTTTATATTGAGTTGCAATCCATATCTAAGGCTATAATCCTTGGCCTTCATCAGCAACCGCTTCATGTCCTCCTCCTCTTCAGCAAGCAAGGTTGGGTCACCTGCATATGGCAAGCTGTTTAGCTTCCCTCCGGTTGTGATGCACATTCTTCTTCATAGAATCATTTCTCTGATCATTTTCTCAGCATACAATATGGTAAGAGAATATAACCCTACTGCACACCTTTCCTGATTTTAAACCATACACATTGACGTCTTGATCCATGTACAAGTGCCTCGTGAGTGCAATGAAATGTTTTAGATTCCCATTCTTCTCAAGGTCATCCATAGTTTTGAGACTATAGACATCAATTCAACAGTTTCTGTACATGTAATTACATGAACATTCTCTGAGTGGTGCAACCATTCTTACCCTCATTTTCGAGTCGTTTCTCACCCATTAACACTAACTCATTGCCCCCTAAGGTTTCAATCTAATCATTTTGTTTCCACTGTTGATCTGATCTAATATAGTTAACAAGGAAAAGAACAAAGTACTCAAGGCAGAACTTTGTCGCTAGTTAAGCTACAATATAGTTAGGGTTTAAGATAACTTCAGGGAATATTTTTGGTTTAAGGTTTTAAGATGATCACAGTGCAGCAGTTTCAGAGAGTCCATGGGTCCAGAGAGTCTAGCTGTTGTGATATCCAATCAATTCCAACTCAGAGGATCATATGGAAAAAAGAAAGAAATATTGTCCAGGCCTGCACCATTGTCTCAATTTTTGTTACATTTTAGTCCATTATTGCAGCCACTGTGTCAATCATTGCCTCAAGGGTCTTTCTTTTAATTGCTGCCCCTCCACTTTACCAAGCATGATGTCCTTCTTCAGGGAATGGTCTCTCCTGATAATATTTCCCAAGCACATGACACAAAGTCTTGCTATCCTTGCCACCGTTGTTTCTAAGGAGCATCTGGCTATAGTTCTTCCAAGAAATATTTGTTTGGTTTTTTGGCAGTTCATTGGACTTTCTATCTTCTTCACTAGCACTGTAATTCAGATGCATCCATTGTTCTTTGGTCTTCCTTATTCAATGCCCAACTTTCTCATGCATACCAGGTGATTGAAAACACATGGCTTGGACCACATGCACCTTAGTTCTCAAAGTGACACTCTTGCTCCTCAACACTTTAAAGAGGTATTATGCAGCAGATTTGCCATATGCACTATATTAGTTAGTTTCTTGACTGCCACTTCCATGGACATTGAGTGTGGATGTAAGCAACATATAATCCTGGCAACTTCAATCTTTTCTCCATTAAAAATGATGTATACCGGTACAGATAAGAGCTCGCAACACAGGGAATCCAGAACAGATAAACCCCTCAGGACCAATAAGGGGAGCAGTGATACTAGGAGGGTAAGGGAAGAGGGAGGTGGACGAGTAAGGGGGAACTAATCACAGGGGGACAGTAAGACGGGAAAAGAAGAATTTAGAAATTATCAAGGGGAGATGGGGGGGGGAGGGAGGGAGAGGAAAAATGAGGAGCTGATACCAAGGGTTCGAGTAGAAAGAAAATGTTTTGAAAAAGATGATGACAACATGTACAGATGTTTTTGACACAGGGATATATGTATAGACTGTGATAAGAGCTGTAAGAGCCTCCAATAGAGTGAAATTTTTTAAAATGATGTTACTTTTTGGCCCATTTGTGAGGACCTTGGCTTCTTTATATTGAGTTGTAATCCATAGTGCAGGCTGCAGCTCTGCATCTTTAGGTGTGTACTTCGTTACTTATTTATCCCTCTGTTGATGGGGACTCAGGTTGTCCTCACCTGTTTGGCTATTGTAAATAGCTGCAATAAAAATTGGTGTACGAGTCTCTTTTGGAGTCTCTGGTTTGACATCTTTTGGCTACATGAAAGGGCTTCCAAATTCTATTATCTTTTCATTTTATTTTTCTCCAAAATCTTTGAAATCCCTTCATGTACCTAGAGGTGGAATTGCTGGGCCATGTGGTAGTTCTATATTTGGGGTTTTTTTGTTTGAGGAATATCACATTATTTTTCACAATGGCTGTACCATTTTGCAATCCTACCAGCAATGGATAAGGTTCTAATTTTTCCAGTATGTCCAATTTTCTGCCACCCTTTTTTTTTTAATCTTAGCCATTCTACTAGGGGTGAACTGGCATCTCATTGTGATTTTGATTGGCATGTCTTTGATGACGAATGATGTTGAGGATCTTTTCATGTGTTTGGTGGCTAACTGAATGTCTTTTATGGTAAATTGTCAATTCAAGTCCTTTGCCCATTTAATGATTGGGTTGTTGTCTTTTTGCTGCTAAGTTGTTGAAGACATATTTACATATATGTTTGTGTGTATATGTATATAGATAGATAGAAGACAGAGAGAGATTTCTCATCAGATATATAATTTTTGAAGATATTTTACAAACAGGCAGTTTGTCTTTTAAGTTTTGGTGAGGCCCTGTTTATCTATTTTATCTTTTTCTCTTTGTGCTTTTGTTATCATTAGATAATACATTGTTGAGTCCTAGACCTGTTACTGTTTCCCTGCTTATTCTTCTAAGAATTTTATGCTGTTGGCCTTCACATTTAGGCCCTTAGTCCATTTTTTGTTGACTGTTGTGTCTGATGTGAGGCCTGGATCCTGTTTTATCTTTCTGCATGTCGTCAACACTATACATCTGACAGGCAAATTCCACCTTGGAGCCCTTGTTTTTCAGCTGTCATACTTGAAGACTAATCACACACTTTTCTTTAGTTAGACTCCAGTTTAGCACATTTTTAGTGGGTCAAAAGAGTCTCAGGGAGTGGACAAAAGTGTGATAAATGATTCAATTTCTAATGAAAAATGTTGAGAACTATGACCCATTTTCTAAGAATTTTGAGATCACTGATCTTTATTAACATTACTCCTTGGACTCAGGAATCAGAGAGTTGAACAATCATTTTTAGATGATTTATTGTTATTATTTATGTTGTACCTAGGCTTGAAGTACAACAGCAATAATAATCGTTAACATCTACAGAGTTCTTAGATCAGTAATATGAACTGTTCTAAATATTTAACAATCACAATAGATTTAGACTTCAAAATTTTAGCAAGTAGATACTATTATTATTTTCATTTTACAGATGAGGAAAGTGAGTAATAAAAGTTAAGGAATGTACCCCCACCCTACAAAATGTAGCAATGCTGGGTTCTGAATCATAGCATAACTGATTCCAGGAGGTGGTGGTAATTGAAGGGTAGATTTCTTACTTGCCATGCAGGAGATCTAGACTCCATTTCTTGCTGATGTACCACGTATTCATATACCACTGTTTGTCAGTCTGGGCTGAACTGTTGCTATCATGCAGAACAGATTTCAGCAGAAGTTCCAGCGACAGAAGTTCTTTCTACAGAGTAGAAAGAAAGATCTAGCCATCTGGTTTTGAAATTCAGTCAATGAAAACTTTATAGAGCACAATAGTCTGATCGATAGTGGTCCTAGTGATGGCTCTGGGTTGGGCAGCATCTTGGACCATGTGCATCGGGTCACTGTACATTGGGACCTACCTTGAGAGCAGATGTCAGTAACTTAGCTGATTCCATTTCTGAGGGGTACTTCCCTATGTTCTCTTGGATAACTTTTCGTTCAGATTCCCCAAAGAAATATCTACCTCTTCCCCCAAGATGTATGCAACTTGTACGTTTAATACTATAAGAGACATAATTTCTATCAAGGGAAGAAAATCATTTCAGAATATCTAGTTGCAGATTAGTTAGTAGGCGAAAAAGGAAATTCTTACATCACTCTGAAATTCAATACATTTTATACACATACCCACATATATATTTACATTCTTTTTTGAAACAGCAATTTATGAGTTTTCATTCCAAATTATTCACATAGCCTATTCAAAATTCCAAACCTGTCTCTCATCTGTTTTGTGGTTTGTACAGCTGATTGTTTGACTACTTTTTATACTATTCCCCAAAGATGCATTGAGGAGCCCACCTCAAACATTACCATTCAGTTCACTTGTTGGAGATACAAACTTCTGGCAAGTAGCAAAAGTCACTTGGAGAAATATTATGCTTTTGAAAAGAAAGCAAATACAAGTGGTGAGACCTTGGGTCATGGGTCAAATGTCCGGGGCACGATGTGCATCATTTTCATGGGTGTGCATCCAAGACTGTCTGTTTTAATAGCTCATTTTAGAGGGATTAAAAACCACTTCTCTGAATGCTCACAGAGAAGGAAAAATCACAGAGATGGTTTACACTCAACCTTGGCCCACCAGCAACAGCCTGGGAGTTAGAGGTTGCTGTAGCAATGACCTGTATTTCATAATGCCTCCCACTGGTCCACAAATGTGTGAGTTTACTTCAATGTTTTATTAGATTTTTATTACACTTTCATAATGTCCCAGCCCATCTGCATTTGCCAGTCTGGGTTTGGAAAAGCTTAATCCAAGACTATTAAAAAATGCAGATAAATATTGAGATGTGTTGTCTGACCAAGTCCCTGGTGCATTTGTGTGATTCCAACACATAGTTCTATGGCTATAGTCAATAGAATTGACAAGGAGGCAATTCAGGTCTCTAGCTGATGATGATAGTTAAAGGAAATGATGGTCATGATGATCATGATAATGAACGGTGATGTCTGCATGGATCTACTTGGAACCAAGGTCTGTAAATGAAGAGTATGTGTTCTGTGCCTGGTGACATTAGCTAGACTCCAGTTCAGCCATAATCTGATCTACAATGAGGGATGACAGAAGGAAAACAACTACAAAACACAACAAAAATAGAATCCTGTATGTAGTTCACACAAACGCATATAATTTTTATCAATAAAAATATGCAAGTCCTCCACATCTGCTTTCTCTTTGCAATTCTGTCAGTAGTTTGGTCTTTAGAGCCTGGGGGCTGTTTTCCCATTCTGACACTAGCAGTGCTAGCACTTCCTCTAATCTGAGCTTCCCATGTCATCTCTAGTCTGACCAGCCCAAGACAAGAAAGAAAGAGCCTTTTACCTCTTCAGAAGAAAAATACTACTTCTCTCTTGCTTACACCCCAGCTGTCAGCACATGTTATCAGTTGTCATCGAGTCAATCCCAACACATGGAGACCCTATGTGTGTCAGAGTAGAACTGTGCCCCGTAAGCTGTAGGCAATTGGACATCCCCTTACAGAAGGGTCTTGGGGAGGAGACGAGCCAGTCAGGGTGCGATGTAGCAACGATGAAACATACAACTTTCCTCTAGTTCCTAAAAGCTTCCCCCACCCCCCCATCATAATCCCAATTCTACCTTGCAAATCTGGCTAGACCAGAGGATGTTCACTGGTACAGATAGGAACTGGAAACACAGAGAATCCAGAGCGGATGATCCCTTCAGGACCAGTAGTGAGAGTGGCAATACCGGGAGTGGAGAGGGAGGGTGGGGTGGAAAGGGGGAACCGATTGCAAGGATCTACATATAACCTCCTCCCTGGGAGATGGACAACGGGGGAGTGGGTGAGGGGAGACGTCGGACAGTGCAAGATGTGACAAAATAATGATTTATAAATTATCAAGGGTTCATGAGGGAGGGGGAAATGAAGAGGGAGGGAGGCGAAAAAAATGAAGAGCTGATTGATATCAGGGGCTTAAGCGGAGAGTGGATGTTTTGAGAATGATGAGGGCAATGAATGTACAAGTGTGCTTTACACAATTGATGTATGTATGGATTGTGATAAGAGTTGCATGAGCCCCTAATAAAATGATTTTTTAAAATTTCATTGGTTGATTTTTCAGAAGTAGATTACCAAGCTTCTCTTCAAAACCACCCACGAGTGGAGTGTATCTCCAACCTTTGGTTTAGTAGCCAAACCTGAACCATTGTACCACTCAGCGATTTTGAGCACACATTACCTAAAAACCAAACCCTTTGGCTTCGGGTTGATTCATCTCATGTTGTTGTTAGGTGTGGTCAAGCTGGCTCTGCCTCATAATGACCCTGTGTACAACAGAACAAAACTCCGCCTACTATTGTACCGTCCTCACAACTGTTCCTAAAGTTTGGGCCCATTGTTGCAGCCACTGTGTCAGTCCATCTTATTGAGGGCCTACCTCTGTGTCACTGTCCCTCGATTTACCAAGCCTGGTGTCCTTCTCCAGGGACTGGTTTCTCTGACAACATGTCCAAAGTTATCTATAAAACAAAACAATTCCATGTGATTTCCAATGGCTGTTATCTTTATGGGGCAGTCTGCCATATTTTCCCCCTTGAGAGCAATTGACAGGCTCAAACTGTTCATCTTTCAGTAAGCAGTCTTATGCTTTAGCCACTATCTTACCAGGATTTCTTGAGCACATGAGAGATATGCCCTCAATAAGTATATGCACGTGTACTGAATAGATAGAAGCTTATGTTATATATTGGTTGTGCCTTTTTCAGCTGGTGCATAATGATCAAATGCTTGTTGACTTATAGGTAGACTTTTTGATCTACCGATGCCTTTTCATTTGGAACTAAAAGTTTTGTTCACCATCACTACCATTTGTAATGAGAAATTTCATCTTGAAATTTTTCTAATGTCTTGAGAATATTTTCTATTGCCTATGGAAGACTCCACGTTGGCATAATAGTGGCTTTCATAGGTTGAATTAATCACATGGCTATTTGGAATGGTCTGAATACCAAACCTTGGCAATTTTCATCTTTTCATTTAAGGGTAGGATTTGTAGGAGACTAACTTTATTCCTTGTCTTGAACTGGAAAAGGTTTTGTATTTTTAATACTGCCTTCTTGGCAGCTCTCTGTCCATGAGTGTAATTTCTCTCTTCTCAGTCATATAATCAACTGTTCTGCTTAGATGCTGTTTGTGAAAACAACATGTTTCAAGCTGTTTGCTCCAGCACAAACTTTTCACATATGCTGAAAGGTCAAGAAAGAATGTCCTTCCTCTTACACTTTAGCCGATGCAAAACTCATTGCGGTGTTGTCAGGTGGTTCGCAATTTCATTTTCATTTGAAAGGAAAACGACATCCTTGAGGCCATTCTGAAACAGCACTTATTTGGCAGGCAGGTCCTGGCTTTCTAGTTGTGGTTCCATGCTAAGTGGGGCCAAAGCCAGTCTGAAGAGGAGATGGTTTGCAGATGTCAAGGAAGTCCAATGGTTCACTCACTTTAGGAAGCCCAGGTAAGGAGAATGTCCATATGGAAGCCAATGTTGATTCGGCCAAAGGAAGCTTCCCTGAGCTTGTAAAGAGGCACGTGGCTGTATCAGAGGATGCGCCCAGCAGTTGGTTACTCAACAGGAGATCCTTCCCTGACTTATTTTCACATGCAACCAGAGAGACACATGAAGATCACCTTCAAGCTTCTATCTTACACCAACTAAAACCGCATCTACCTACATCGTTTAAAAAGCAACCCAGTGAGCTTTTTGCAGCATGTGAGCTCTTTCCCTTGACCTTCCTTCACGGAATGTTTGTCACATTTATTTGCTTTCTATTTTCATGTCTATAAAATGTGCCCCCAAGTCCTTTAGGATAAAATCAACACTAGTGTGCAGGGCTCCAACGCAAGAGTTGCAGTGGGAGGGTCCAACCGTGTGTTCTGGAGGATCTAACGGAGTGCGAAGCTGACATAGACATGGGAGGATCATTCGCTAAAATGAAGGTCTTTGTCCCTTCATTAGCGAAATCTGGTGGCCCAGTGGTTAAAGTGAGTGCATGGTTGCTAACTCACCAGCCATTTCTAGGGAGACAGACGTCAGAGTTTGCTTGCAGAAACCCAATGGGGCAGTTCTTCTCCCGCCTATTGGGCAGCGGTTCTCAACCTGTGGGTCACGATCCCTTTGGGGTCAAACGACCCTTTCACAGGGGTTGCCTGATTCATAACAGTAGCGAAATTACAGTTATAAAGTAGCAATGAAAATAATTTTGTGGGGGGGGTCACCACAACATGAACTGTATTAAAGGGTCACGGCATTAGGAAGGTTGCGAACCACTGCTATAGGGTCACCCTGAGTCAAAACCCATTGGAGGGCAATGAGCTTGAGTTCTTTTATTAGTTGAACTTGAGTTTCACCTTCTTAAGTTCTGCTTAGTTTACGTCTCTAAAACTGGCAAGGCTATGAGAAAATTTCTTAAGAAAACTGTATTCTAGCTCTCTCTTAGTTTTAAAAAATCAAATTAAACCAAATTCACCGCCGTCGAGTTGATGCCGACTCATAGAGACCCTACAGAGCATGGTAAAACTGACCCTGTGAATTTCTGAAACGGTAACCCTTCACAGGAGTAGAAAGTCTCCTCTCTGTCCTGGGGAGCGGTGGGTGGTTTTGAACTGCATACCTTGCGGGGCACCAGTGGGAAGGGGTGGAGAGGATGTTGTTTGTTATAGGTAACGTTCTTGGCATTTCCCCAAATTTTTAATGCAATATTGGGGGAATTGACTTGAATCTCAAGTGTATGTTATTCTTAATCATTAAAGTTTATTTATTCTTTATTTTGACAGAAATTCTTTTTATTTTACGGCCTCACTGAGGAAAGTAAAGGGTCAGCAGCCGGACCTGGATGCAATTAGTGATTTGATGTGATTACATATAATTTATTTTATTACTCTTGGCTTAGGGGAAACTATTGAAAATGGGAAGTAATTTTAGACTACACGGTTTATTACTGAAGTCTTAACTTGTACATCTTCTGTTGTGCTATAGGTGGGAACTGACTTAAAAGTACCTAACAACTTTCCCATAAGACTCAGCATTTCTTGGTTGTAATATAAGCTCATGTCTTTTTCAGTGAACAGGAGAAAGGTGAGAGACAATTACAATAGAAACATAACAACACCTTCTATTGAGGATTGGTGCAGATAGATGGTTCTGATATTTCTAAAATCTGGAGAATACACAAAAACTTAATTCCTATGTTAGACAGGGTTCTCTAGAGGAACAAAACCAGAATGCTAATAATTATATATGTATTTATACACATATATAACAAGAAATAAACAGTTGATTAAATAATAAAGCAGTACAAATAGCTCAGTGCAACTCACTCCCGTGAGACAGTTGTGAGACACTGGCAGTCCTTCAAGTCTTGAGGGCCTCCGGGTAGTCCTCTGTAGAGAGATTCAGGCTACCCGGGCACAGGCAGCAAACAGCAAGGCAGGTCACCAACAGTCTGCCAGGTGACAGGGTCTGACAGTCCCCAGCTCAAGAAATGTAAATTCCAATGGTGTGGTGAAGCAGGTCTAGGAACCTCACATTACAGAGACACAGGCCACGGGTTAGGTGTCCCACAGGTAGTGTAGCTTGCAAATGGAGGCACAGAACAAGCAAGGCAGCCGCACACTGGTCTGATGATCAAAGAGCGAGGTGCAAGAGAGGCAAAGCTCGCTGAGCCATTTATCTCTCCACCCTTCAATTAATCCCATGTGTGTTTATCGACCAGCTTGGCACAACAAACTAACTACCTCAGTTCCAAAAGCAAGTGAAACTTTGTCAGATTCTCACTCAGCAGGTTCTATGAAGTAATATCCTGTCTTTGCTTTGAACATGGACATTTTTCCTCTTGCTCCATCCCTTACTGCTCCAATTGCCATAATTATATGACCCCGCCCTTTCCTATTATCTTTTCAACTGAAGGAATGGTAGGGAAGGTTTTTCTTTTTTCTTTTTGATCTGTTTAACTTTTCTAAAAAATCATTTTATTGGGGGCTCTTACAACTCAGTACAATCCATCCATCCATTGTGTCAAGCACATTTGTACGTATGTTGCCATCATCATTCTGAAAACATTTTATGTCTACTTGAGCCCTTGGTATCAGCTCCTCATTTTTCTCCCCCTCCCTTCTCCCCCTTCCTCAAGAACCCTTGATAATTTATAAATTATTATTAATTTGTCATATCTTATACTGTCCAACGTCTCCCTTTACCCACCTTTCTGCTGTCTGTCCACAAGGCAGGGGGTTATATGTAGATCTTTGTGATCGGTTCCCTCTTTCTGCCCCACCTTCCTGGTAGAGAAAGTTTTTTAAAAGCCCAGTCAACTAATCATTGGTCTCAAACATTGTAGTATGAGAAGCAAGTTTCTCTCTCTCTCTCTGTTTTAGTTGATATAGTTGATTTTTCAAAACCAGATTGTCAGGCCCTTCTTCTGAGGTACTTGTGGGTAGATTCAAACAGCCAACCTTTTTGTTGGTAGCCAAGCCTTAACTGTGGTGGGCCACCCAGGGACCCTGAACGATCTCCTTCGGTATTATCCAAGCTACTGACAGCCTTATGCAACACAGCCTACTCTGAAAACCATGGAGTCAGGCTAGACTCCATTGCAGCTGGTTTGCACGACACAGAGCTCTCGATATTACTTCACTCTGGAAGTGTAAACTCTTGCTGCTCACAACAAGATGTAACGAATTTCTACAGGGCCCTCTAGTTTTAAGGAATTCAGATGTACAGTAGACTATTATTGTTTTACTACACCGATCAGGCTGGGTGTGTAAGGAGATAGCAGTAAACTAGAGGAATGAGATATGAATGTGTCACTGAGTGAATGAATATTGACTTTGTATTTTTAAAAATGCAATTATACACAGACTCCATTGTTCCAAACAATAGAAGCTTAAGAAAGTGCTTCAGACCTATCTGTCAGTGGCAGGCCTCAGAGAAGAGCTGCGAAGAGGATTAGAAGATGGAGAAAGCATAGGTTCTGATCTCAAAGAGCTTACTTTTAGTGGGGAAGATACCGGTTTATAAGCAGCTGTATCAACAGGCAAATAAATGCTTCAATTGTCTTTTATTAGACCCCTTCTTTGATTGAACCCAAGGGATGGCATAATCAGATGGCTAGAGAGAGAAGGCAGGTAAATAAAATCAATGGAGGCAATGGGAGTGATAGCTAATTGGAGAACACATGGTCAATCCAAAGGTAGTGGCTTCTTCTCAGTTCCCTTGGATTGTTGCAATTTCTTTTAACATTTCAAAACACATGAGCCAGTGTTGCACTTTCTTTAAATATTTTAAGAGAAACTGAGAAATTGGGGGTGGTGGGTGGTGGTACTAAATAGCTCATGCTTTAAAGTGTTGACTGATAACTTGATTTTTGAGAACATTTTGCAAACCACACCAAGTTTATTTGTTAACTGGCTCCAACCAACAGGCTGTCATTTGTGACCTCTGCTTCTTCTCCTGTCTTCTAGTTGACTTCTTCCTTTCTATGAACATTATGCCTACAATTTATCAATTCAGTATTTCTGAGGCCATGGGTTAGCTGATCTGCATCTGGTATCTTAGTTTTCAGGTGTTTTTTTAAGTGTGATAAATATATGTGTAATAATAGTGTGCCTTGTTGTTGCGTGCTTTAGAATCATTTTGGCTTCAGTGATCATGTGGGGAAGGTAAACACCACGAAGTGCCAGGTTATTAGAACACAGTGTTCTTGCATTGAGGAGAGTGCTTGAGTAGCGACCCAATGCCTGTCTGCTACCTTAATGCTTAACATTTAAATATAAGTACATAAACCTTTATCTCGATTGTTACATATTAATATATTTACATATGTGTATGCCTATATTTATACCTCTATAAATATATTTTGCCTTCTAATTCTCTCCTCTATTTCTTTTTACTTTCCTCCTGTCCCACTATCATGTTCTACCTTCATTCTACTCTCAGCACTTTCTCTTGGCTACATTGGAATTGATTAAATCCCATCAGGCATTCTACACCCTCCTCACCATTGATTTTAGATCTCTTATGGTTGTTCCCTTGTCCCTGGGTTTGTTAGCTGCCCCCTCCCTTTCTCTCACCTCCTCCTCTCCCATGAATGACAGGGATCTTAAAAGCTTGTGGGGAACCATCTATAAGGCAACTAGTTGTCTCTCCTTGTTCTGCAAAGAATAGTGAAGAAAATACACTTACAAGCAATTAGTCCAATGGACTAATGAACTGTGTGGATCTCATTGTTCTGAGATTAGAAGAACTAGATGGCTTCCAACTGCCACTACTAACTTCTCTGAGAGGAAATCTCTTAAGAAGGTCCTGGATAGAGTTGAGGATCTCTGGTGCATATGGACGATGTACTGGGCTGCTAAGCACAAGGTCGGCGATGGGAATTTACCAGTTGCTCCCCGGGAGAAAGATGAGGCTTTCTGAAAGTTCCTGAAAAGGTTTGTAACCTTGGAAACTCAAAGGGACAACTCTGTTCTTCCCATTGCATTACTCTGAGTTGGAATCTACTCTATGGAAGTGGGTTTGGTTCTTCTTATTTGGGGATAGAGTGGGGAGAAATGTGGACCAAATTTATAATTATAAAAAATGACGAGGTTTACTATTGGGTAGACACTGGTGGAACCCTTGAGACTATGGTCCTTAGTCACCCTGAAGGTCTGGAATTGAGCCCACCACACACCTGAATTTTTAGCCAAATCGACGTCAAGAAGGTGAACAATAACACCAGGGAGGTAGGCATGCCTTGGAATAATCAACCATTTGAAATAAAAAGGTTTGCATTTGCTCAAGGAAAAAGTTAAGAAGGCAGAAAAGAGTTAGTAAAGAAGGAGTGAAAACAGGAAAGAAGGAAGAAATAGGATGTGATGTTACAAGTGATGGAGGTTAGTCAATTATATGAAATTAAGTGTATGCATTGTTGAGTGGAAAACCAACATACTCTGTAAATCTTCACCCAGTTCATAATAAAAAGTTTTAAAAAGAATAATGGTCTAAAAAGAATAAGGGTTTAAAACTTTGTAATGTCACAAATCCAAGATCTGGCTCAATTTTTGACACACTGATTTTATAAAGATGTTTCATTGGCTGGCCTTTCAAAAACAGTTTTCAATTCCATCCTTCAATTATGCAGACTTTTGTTGAAATTGGGTTGATAAATTCACGTATTTCCCTGTTGGTAACCAATTGTTCTTGCAAACTAATTAGAAATTGCTTTATTTTTATGTTTTGCCAATTGAATTCTAAGCCATTAAAATCCTTTATAAATTATTAAATAATTTTGATATTTTGTTTTCATATCTAAATGCTCAGTTATTAAAATTTTTATAGGGATGCATTTGTATAATTATCTATAAAACCATCATCTAGGGGTGGACATGTGAGTTTCAAAGAGCAGTTCTTCAAAACATAATTTTGCAGTAAGACCAATGACTTATTCTTCAAAAATACCTTTTTACAACAGCATAGTGAATGTACATGTGGAGCTTGCCAGACAAAAGACACAGGAATCAATCGATTACATCATGGAAATAGAATTCAATATGAACAGCTAAAACAAAGCCGGGGGTGGACTGTGGTATAGACCATCAATTGCTCATGTGTAAGTTCAGGTTGAAGCTAAAAAAAAACATTAAAACAAATTTATGAGAACCAAAATATGACTTTGAGTGTTTTCCACCTGAATTCAGAGACCATCTCAAGAACAGTTTGACTCACTAAGCATTAATGATCAAACACCAGACCAGTTATGGGGATGGCATCAAGAACATTATACATAAAAAAGCAAAAGGTCATTAAAAAGAGATGAGCAAAAAGACCCAGAGGGATGCCATACGTGACTCTGACACTGGGACACAGAGTAACTAAAGCAAGTGGCAGAAGTGCTGAACTAAAAGCACTGAAGAGAAAATTCCAAAAAGCAGCTGAAGACGAAGAAGGAAATTATGATAATGCAATGCGTAAAGACCAGGAAAACCAGAAGGAAGGATGCGCTCAGCATTTCTCACGCTGAAAAACGGAATAAAACATTTAAGTCTCAGCCTGTAGAACTGAAGAATTTTACATGCAAAATATTGAACGATGCAGGAAGCATGAAAAGAAGAGGGAACACACAGAGTCACTGTGAGGCTGATTTGGCTACAGAAATAAAGAAAGCAAAAGGGAGGAAACCGTTTCCGAGGTTTATTTCAGAGCTCCCTGGCGAAATTCACAGACCCCTAGCTCCAGGACGGAGGTGAGGCGTTTTATAGTTCGGGTATGGCGGAAGGGAGTAGCTGGGGAAATTTCCGCTGTCACTTTGTTGTCTGCAGGTCCGGAGCTAAGCAACAGCGTTCAGAGTTATCTGTAAGAGTTAGTCTTCTGCACCTGAGGCCACTGAACGGGAGGAGGAGGAGGGGATAGGGGTTCTGGCCTCTCCTAGCGCCCTTGGAGTGTTTTCACCAGCTGTCTCCTAGCCCACCTGCCCTGCTAACTCCCGCTTCTGCCTGACAGTCACGATATCAAATTGAACTGGTCCACAGTCAAGCATTCCTAGAGGTAGCCTATGGTGAAGAACTGATGGCACTGAAGGAAATAGTTCAAGCTGAGCTAAAGTCATTGGTAAAAAGCAAGATTCCAGGAATTGACAGAATATGGCCAGTTGAAGTGTTTCCACAATCTGGTGCTTCCCTGGGAGGCCATCACAGGTATGTGCCAAGACATTTGGAAGACAAACGCTTGGCTAGCCAACTGCAAGCGACCATTATTTGTGCCCATTCCAAAGAAAGGTGACTAGGTAGATTTCATGGATTATCCAAACAGATCATTAATATTAGATGCTAGTAAAATTTTGCTGACGATGATTTAAAAAGTGGTTTCGGCAGGACATCAATGTTGAGCTGCCAGAAATTCAGCTAATCCAGAAGAGGAAGTGGAATGAGGGAAACCACTGTTAATGTCAGATGGCTCTTGGCCCAAGCAAAGACTATCAGGAGATGTTTACTTGTGTTTTATTGACTATGAAAACATACTCAGTGATGTTAATCATAGCAAACTGGGGATAACATTGCAAAATCTGGATGTTCCACAGCATTTCATTGTATTTCGATGGAACCTCTCCATAGATAGGGACAGTCATTCCAGCAGAATTGGAGGAAACCTGGGTGTCAGGGTTGGATTCACCATTTTTATTAAAAATACATGCTGAGTATAGAATCTGAGAAGCTGGAGTACATGAGGAAGAATGCAGCATCAGGATTCTAGGAAGGCTAATTAGCAAACTGTGATATGCAGATGATACAGCCTTATTTGCTGAGAGCCTGAGAGACTTGAAGTATTACAGAGTATACAGCCTTCGATATGTATTACAGTTCAATGTGAAGAAAATATAAATCCTGCTAACGGGGCCGGGAGACAATATCATGAGAAATAGAAAGGGGGAAAAAAGTTGTGATGAATTTCATTTAACTTGGATCCATGATGAACATTTATGGAATTGAATGTCCAGTAAGTTTTGCTTACTACTCTTGTAAGCATGGCTGTTGGTTTGGGGTGACCTTAGCACAATGTTGTATGGCAGCAACTGAAAGCTCTTCTCCCTCTCACCCCCGTCTTGAAACTGACTGAAGCTGAACCGAGACCTCTTTTGTCAAAGAGGTTTAAAGATGTACATATAAAGGGGGTGATATATGGTTCATGGGCACTAGGCAGACTCTCACCTCATTGCTTGGGAGATAGGATTAGAAGACTACATGACCCGAGAGCAGAAACCTGCCTGTCTTGGTGTTTTTCCTGAAAACAATGGACTCATAGAATAGTTTTCCTTTTATAATAGACTAATTTCATGCAGCATAAAGTTTTCCAGATCCATCCATGTCATGAGATGTTTTATTATTTTATTGCTATTTTTTAGGGATGCATAGTATTCCATTGTGTGTATGTACAAGTTTCTTTATTCCTTCTTCTATTGATGGGCATTTGGGCTGTGTGTTAGGCTGAGGTTGACTAGAGAAACAAATCCAGTAATATTCATATATGTGTAATAGAGGAAATTTATATGAAGAAGTAGTTGTATATCAGGACAGCATCCCTGCCCACCCAAATCAAGTCTACAAATCTGATACTAATCTATAAATCCCTCTTCAGACTCACTAAGCTACACACAAAGATGCAGAATGCAGGAAAATCACAGGCTGGTGGGTGCAGAGTCTTGTGGATCCAATGGCTGTGGAAGCATCACCTGAATTTCCACCTGCCATCAGCGTGGCTTGAAGGGGTTCAGGAAGGTGACGCAGAGAGAGTGTAGCCTGCCTCCATGGAGAAAGAGGAAGAAGCCAGCCTTGGAGAGCCATTTATCTCAGTCACCCTCCAATCAAGCTACCCCTGATTGACAGTCTAAACTCTACCCTCATGTTACTATGGAAGCCATACTGGCACAGAAAACCTAATGCTCACTGTCTGGTTCCAGCTTCTTCCTATTGTGAACGCTTTGAAATAACTATGGGACAGCATACATCTGTTCATATTTTGTCTCTTATTTCTTTCAGGTACTTGTCCAGCAAAGGTATTCTGGTTTATATGTCTATTCCCAATTGTTTTAGGCACCACTATATTGCTTTCCACAATGGTTATATATATTTACAAACCTGCCATCAGGTATAAGAGTTCCAATCTCTACATACCCTCTCCAGTATTTGTTCTCTGTTTGTTTTTAATCTAGGTATCATTGTGGATGTAAAGTCAGACCTCAGAATGCTTTTGATTTGAATCTCCTGGATATCTAGTGATCATGAGCATTTCCTCGTGTGTCTGTTAGCCATTCAAATAACTCCTCGGGTGGATTCTCTGTTAATATACTTTGCCCACTTTAAAAAAATGAATATATATGTGTTTATTTATATATAATTACATTTATTTCTTTTTTTAAAAAATTAATTGGGGGCTTATACAATGCTTACCATAATCCATACATACATCCACTGTGTCAAGCACATTTGCACATTTGTGGCCATCATTATTCTCAAAACATCTGCTTTCTGCTTGAGCCCCTGGTATCAGCTCCTCATTTTTATCCCTCCCTCACCTTTCTCCCCTCCCTCATGAACCCTTGATAATTTACAAGTAATTATTTTTGCGTCATATCTTACTCTGTCCAATGTCTCCCTTTACCCACTGCTCTGTTGACCGACCTCCAGGGAGAAGGTTATATGCAGACCCTTGTAATCGGTTGCCCATTCTACCCCACCTTCCCTCCACCCTCCTAGTATCACCCCTCTCACCACTGGACCTGAAGGGTTCATCTGTCATGTATCCCCTGTGTTTCCAGTTCCAATCTCTACCAATGTACATCCTCTGGTCCAGCTGGATTTGTAAGGTAGAACTGGGATCATGAGAGTTGGTGGGAGGAAGCATTTAAGAACCAGAGGAAAGTTGTATGTTTCATTGTTGCTATACTGCATCCTGACTGGCTCATCTCCTCCCTGAGACCCTTCTATCAGGGAATGTCCAGTTGCCCACAATGGCCTTTGGGTTCCCGCTCTGCACTCCCCCTCATTCCCAATGATGTGATTTTTTTCCTTGATGCTTGATACCTGATCCCTTTTTACACCTCGTGATCACAAAGGCTGGTGTGCTTCTTCCATGTGGGCTTGGTTGCTTTTCAGCTAGATGGACACTTGTTTATCTTCAAGCCTTTAAGAGCCCAGATGCTATATATTTTAATAGCTGGGCACCCTCAGCTTTCTTTACCACATTTGTCTGTGCACCAACTTTGTCTTTAGCTATCATGTTGGGAAGGTGAGCATCATAGAATGCCAGTTTAATAGAACAAATTATTCTTGCATTGAGGGAGTACTTGAGTGGTGGCCCAATGTCCATCTGCTACCTTAATACTAAACCTATAAATATATGCACATATATTTTTCCTCATCCTTATAAATAAATACATTTACATATGTACATGCCTGTATTTAGGCCTCTATAAATGTCCTTTACCCTCTAGTTTTTTCCTCTTGTCCCACTATCATGGCCAGCATTCATTTGGGTTTCAGCATTTCCTCACTTTGCCCACCTTTTAATAGAATTATTTGGTTGTTTTTTTTCTTATTGAGGTGTTCCAGATTTCTATAGATTTTAGTAATTAGTCTCTTACCTATCACATCATTAATAAAGATGTTTTCCCAGTTAATGGACTTTCATTTTACTCTTTTGTTTAAGTCTTTTGATATGCACGGGTGTTTTATTATTAATATGTTCAGTCATCTATTTTGTCTTCCATTGTGTGTGCTTCCTTGATCACTTTTAGCATTATGTATATGCTCAGCAATGGGGTCCTTAAATTTCTCCCAGTTTCTCAATTATGATCCTTATAACTCTGGAATTTACATTTATGTCTCTAATGCATCTTGAGCTCATTTTTTGTGCATGGCCAAGTATGGGCCATTTCATTATTCTGTATATGGAAATCCAATTTTTCTAGCACAGTTTTCTGAAGAGGGTGTCCTTTCCCCATTTAATATTTTTTGTCTTTCGTTGAAAATCAATTGAATACTTTTATTTTTAGATTTTCTATCTTGTTCTTTTGGTTTCAGTATCTATTATCATTGTACCAGTACCAGGCTTGTGAATTTTATTTTATTTAGTTTATTTTTTAAGACTTTAGAAAACCGTTGTACTGGCATATGATTCACAGATCATGCAATTCAACAGTTCAATCATATTAATAGAGTTGTACAAGCATCAGCTCAATCAATTTTAGAGCATTGTCTCCATTCTTGTGCTCATCACTAGCTCCCCATCCCCCAACCAGCAACCTTTTTAGTTCATTTTAAACAATTTCGCAGACATGCAAATCCCATACCATGCATTTCAATAGTTCAATCATATGTAAGACTTGTGCAAACATCATCATAATCAATCCCAGGGACATTTCTCCTTTCTTGTA
The DNA here is from genome assembly GCF_050624435.1 of Tenrec ecaudatus. Classification (NCBI taxonomy): domain Eukaryota; kingdom Metazoa; phylum Chordata; class Mammalia; order Afrosoricida; family Tenrecidae; genus Tenrec; species Tenrec ecaudatus. The sequence goes on from NC_134532.1 coordinate 70,826,067, forward strand.
CTTATTCTGGTTAGCTCCCCATTTCCTTCCAACCTCCCTTGTCATGTCCCATTGATCTAGTGATCCAGTCCCTATAGGTTTGCCTACTCTGGGTTCAGAAAGAAAATCATACAAATCAAAATAGATACAAGCAAACGACCCAACGAGGAAAGAAAGAAAATGTCAAAATGGGTGTCAGAAGAGACTCCCGAAACTTGGTTTAATAATAAAGTAGCTAAAGCAAGTGGAAGAAATGATGACATCAAAGAGCTGAATGGAAAATATCAAAGGGCTTCTTGAAAAGAAAAAGTCAAATCCCCTCACAGAAGGGTCACGGGGAGGAGACAAGCCAGTCAGGGTGCAGGGTAGCAAAGATGAAACATACAACTTTCCTCTAGTTCCTAATTGCTTCCACCGCCTCCCACTATCATGATCCCAATTCTACCTTACAAATCTGACTAGACCAAAGGACGTACACTGGCACAGATAGGAACTGGAAACTCAAATAGAAAGGAAATGTTTGAGATTGATGAGGTCTACAAATGGACAAATGTGCTTCACACTATGGATGGATGAATGGATTGTGATAAGAGTTGTACAAGCCCCCAGTAAAATGATTAAGAAAAAAAAGTCAAACATTATGAAATGTGCAAAGACCTAGAGTTAGAATGACAAAAGGGAAGAACACACTCAGCATTTCTTTTTTTTAATATTTGAAATGAACTTGTACGTCAATGAAAACTCCAAGTCCACTTCAGTTTACTTTTCCTCTTTTTAAATCCAGATCTGAAGTGTAAGGAATCTGAAAGTCGGGGTTTTTTTCTCCCATGAAGTAATTTTTACTTGATCTCTCTATCTATCTCTATTTTTCATGTTAAACCCTTCATTTTTGTCACCCCACTCCCAATAACCCCTCTGACTCACTGTTCTTACCCCTATCTCTGATCTCTTCATAGTCTTCAAGGTCTTGTTTATTGATGTGTAAACCACAGTTCCCCTTTGTTTTTCTATTAACAATAGTGAGGTTAAATGTTTATCTGTGTAAGATTAACTGGGCTTACTAAACACACTGTTCCCTAGTCTGTCCATGTCTTATGGTGCTTAACAGAGAAACCATTTTTTTTAATTGATGCATATAGTTCCATAGCATGGATGTACCAGAGCTTCCTTATCCATTCCTCTATACTTGGGGTTTTGGGTTGTTTCTATGTTTTTGCTATTGTGGAAATCGCTGCAATAAACATTGGAGTACATATGTCTGTTTGTGTCATATTCTTAATTCTTTGGGGTATATACCCAGTAGAGAGATTTTTAGGTCATAAGGCACTTGGACTTGCATTTGTTTAAGGCAATGCTGTACTGATTTCCATTATGTTTGTACAATTCTACAATCCTATGAGCAATATAAAAGTATTCCCATCTTGAAGAATTGGAGGAAATCATGCTAAGTGAAGTAAGCCAAGCACAAAAGGACAAGTACAACATGAGTCCACTGATGTAAGCTTTTTAAAAAATATGCAAAAGGGGCATAGGGAAAAAGCTACTGTATACAAACATTCCTGTGGTGAGGACCAGGTAGTGTGGCAGGGATCAGACCACATCCAGGGATACATATGGTAGCCAACTACCAAGGAGGTGTGGGAAAGAGAAAAAAATTAAAAAGAAATAGGTAGTGGGGGTACAGGGCACTAACCCACCCTAGGGGAGGATATTGTTTATATCTCCACAGGGAAAGAGGGACCAGACTTCAACCCAGTGCTCCAAGATGTGAATGCAACATGCCAGCGTGGAGTAGGGAACCAGTGGAGAGTTCTGAGGGGCCGGCCCCAATTCCAACTACTACGTGGACACCTTCCCCTCCCCCCAGAAGAATTTATTTCAGAGTATGGCACTGAATATGCAGCCCCAGGAGGGAGACATATCTGATCAGAGCACATGGGAGCAGATGAAGGGGGAAGAGGAGAGAGTGGAACACATCCTGGCCCACCAGGCCTTGAGGATGATGTTCCCGATTAGAGCAGCCAGTCCACAGAGAGGACCACATGGCCGGCCCCACAATGAGACATGACATCCCTCACTGACCCATATCCCTACAGGGGACAACACTGAGACACAGTGTGGGAATTGCACCCGATTTGATACCGCCATACCAAGGCAAAACACTAAGGGGGAGCAACAGAAGAGCAAGGGAACCAATGGAGTGATGTGGTCCCCAAGGAATGCCGAAGGTGGACTTTGGGGCCAGGGCATTGTGCCCCAACAGACTGGACTGGAAAACAGTCCTGAAGGCCAACAAACAGTCCTTGAAGTAACTGCAAGCTTTTCTTTCTTGTTGTGTTTTGTTTTGGGTTTTTTTTGTCATTGTTTTGTTGTATATTGTTGCTTGGTTTTGCTCTGTCTTGTTTGTTGTTGTTGTTGTTGTTGTTGTTTTTGCATGTTATCTCCGCAGATCTCCAGGGGACATGGGAGAGGAGGAGGTGGAGGGAAAGGGTAGTGGTGTTAACAAACCCAGGGACAAGGGAACAACATGTGATCCAAATCAGTGGTGAAGAGGGTATAGGAGGCATGGTAGGGCTTGATCAAGGGTAACGTAACCAAGAGGAATTACTGAAACTCTAATGAAGGCTGAACATGATAGTGGGACAAGAGAAAAGTCAAAGGAAATAGAGGAAAGAGATAGCAGGCAAAGGGCATTTATAGAGGTCTAAATAAAGGCATGCACATATGTAAATATATTTATATATGAGGATGGGGAAATAGATCTATGTCCACATATTTATAGGTTTAGTATTAAAGTAGCAGAAGGACATTGGGCCTCCACTCAAGTACTCCCTCAATGCAAGAATACTTTCTTCTATTAAATTAGCATTCTATGATGCTCACCCTCCTGACACAACCGCTGAAGACAAAGTGGGTGAATAAGCAATGTGGTGAATAAAGCTGATGGTGCCCAGCTATCAAAAGATATAGTGTCTGGGCTCATAAAGATTTGAAGGAAAACAACCGACCATCTAGCTCAGAAGTAACAAAGCCCACATGGAAGAGCACACCAACCTGGATGATCATGAGATGCTGAAGGGATCAGTTATCAGGCATCAAAGATATTTGCATATCTCATTATAATATTTGAATGTCATACCCAGCTACATGTTGAAGTTTTCTGATAAACTCTTACTTTATTTGTTTTGTTTCCTCTAGCTACTCTAATTCAGGAGCAAGTTTCAGACTTTCTCCTAACATCCACTTTGGTTCTTTCTTTCTTGTCTTTTTAATTACTTTTATTTTTTTAATGTATGATGTTCTTGATGTCATCCTTCAACTCATTTACTCCAGAATTTATGTTCCATATATTATATCTGTTCTTAATATTGTCTCTAAATTCAGATGGGATATACTCAATGTCAACTTTGACCTCTATGAACTTGTTCTAATTTTCTTCAGGTTTAACCTGACAGTAAGCACCTGGCCTTGTTTTGGCTAATGATATTGTGCTTTTCCATCATCTCTCCTCAAAGATGTAATCAATTTTATTTCTATGCATTCACCTGGTGAAATCAACATGTATAGTCACCATTTATGTTGATGAAATACTATTGAAATGAAGAAATCTTTGGTCTTTCAAAATAATATCATTTGATCTCCATCTTTGTTTCTATCACCTTGATCATATTTCCAATTCTTGATCCTTTATCTTTGTTTCCAACTTTTGAATTCACATCACCAATAAGCATCAATGCATCTTGATTGCACGTTTGATAGATTTCAGACTAAAGAGGTTGACAGAATTCCATTTCTTCTCCACTAGCATTAGCGATGCCCTGATGGTGTAGTGATTATGAGTTGGGCAGTGCTCCATATGGTGTGTAGTTCAAAGTTACCAGTAGTTCTGCAGAAGAAAGATTGGGCTTTATACGCCCTAAATAGTGACAATCTCAGAAACCCACAGAGGGTCACTATGAGACAGCATTGACTTATGGCTGTGAGTTCGGTATGGGTTTGCAACTTTAGTGGCTTGTGAGTAAAGTTAATTAATACTCATATACATTCAACTGTGTTCTCTTGTGAAGCAAAACCAGAACACTTATAAAGATATATAAGTAGAGAAATTTATATGGAAAAAGTAATTTGTACTAGGAAAACAATCCACATAGTTGCAGACAGAGACCAGTCCGACTTAGTTTTGTGGGTCAATTGGTGTACTCAAGGTCCTTCCAACTCACATGGCTACTGGGTCCAAGACTCAAAGAGGCAAGAGGGTAAAGGGCAACACAGTGAAATGTAGTGGTGTCCTGATAGCATCATGTGGTGATGCAAGGCACAGTGGGACTTGACAGCATGGCACTGTGAGGCTGCCATGACAGACGGTGATGTAATAATGCAAGGCAGATGAATCAGGCAGTGCAGCTTGGCGATGCAGGGCAGCAAGGGGCAGCAAGACCTTTGGGCACAGGGTTGTGATGTGAGGCAGTGAGATAAGGTGGTGCAGCTTATGGGAGCAAGAAGGGAAGAGAAAAAGAGGTGGCCAGCCTTCCACATACCCTTCTTATGTGTAGACTCCACCTCCAAGGGGATGTCACCAGGTTGCACTCTGATGGGCTAGACTCCACCCATATCTTGTTATAGATGCCACGTTGATACATAAAACCTAACCATCACATCAGATGAACTGGTCTTCCTTACAGGGGTATAGTCTAACACAATAGCGTTGTACTTTAAGTCAGATTTTGAAATGTTCTTTTTGATGATGCATGTGATGCATTTCTCTTGAATTTACCATTCCTGGCAGAGTTGTTAGGTGCCATCGAGAAAGTCGGACCCATAGGGGTCCTGTGCACAACAGACTGAAACACTGCCAGGTTCTGCGCCATGCTCGCCATGTTCCTATGCCAGAGCCCAGAATTCAGCTACTGTGTGGATCCATCTCCTTGAGGCCCTGCCTCTTTTTCACTGCCTCTCCACTTTCCCAAGCAGGATTCCCTTCTCCAGGAACTGATCTCGTCTGACAGCATGTCCAAAGTATGTAAGATAAAGTTGTGCCATCCCTATCTCTAAGGAGCACTCTGGCCATAGTTCTACCTGGCATAGTACACCATGATTATTTGATTTAAAATGGCCAGTAATAATAGTCCATTTCCGTTCACTAACACTTAGATATTGATCTGAATGCATTCATCTCAGGTTGGAAAAAAATTCCTAATTTCCTATGTTCATACTTCATATATTCCATATTAAGGGGTTATTAATGGATGTTTGTCATAGACACCTTTAATTCTGCGCTTTATCTTTGATTTCTCAGCAGGCCTTGGTGAACTGTTCGGGTTTCATATACTTTACTCACTATTGTTCTCAATCTTATAATTCTGTTGGCATTCATGATAAATTAACATATCTTTGCTGTTAGTTTTTCAGGTTAGAGAGAAATTTACCTCCTTCTGAAGGCGTCTGTTAAAAGAGAACTCACTAGCAATATCTGAAGCCAACATAATGGCAAGCCTCTCCAAGCTGAGAAAACAACATGAGAACCAGAGCGTCTCTCTTAGGTCTTAGCATACCAAATAGTTGATGGTTTCTGAAGCCCCTCTCTCTTGATTGACAAGAGCCCTATGCAAATACTTTTAACATGCTACTTGAGGAGGTGGGTTTTTGTTTTGTTTTGATTTTTGCTTGTTGAACTGGCTCTACTCTGTCTCCTTGAGAACCTGTCTAGTCAATTGGCTTACTTGCAGCAGGTGGCTCCAATTTCCAATTTGTGTGAACAACTAATGCCTAGAATATTAATCTGTATGTGTTCCAGTAAATGTGTAAAAATGTTCACTTTTCCTAGATTTAGACGCTGCACAATTGACATCCTGAGTATAATTATGTTGGTGACAATTTCTGATCATTTGGAATCATGCCCTGCAGCAAATGAAGCTCCCCAAACCATCTCTCCATTCATATCATTAAGGTCAACTCGATTTGAGAAGGCAGCTCTGAATAACTCATCTTCAGGCACAATATCAGACAATGCTCTACCACAATTCCTAAGGTTCCAGCAGCTAATCCCTCAAAATTGGACTTTCTATTTATTTATTTGTCTATTCTTTTTAGGAAGTTCAGCTGAACATGGTTCACCACGGGCGATCCCACTGGTAATTGAAGTAGCAGTAGCATAGCTTCAGCATCATAGTAACATATAAGCCAGCAGCACAGTTTAACAAACTTACATGTGAGTGAACACACACACACACACACACACACACACACACGGGGTATAGTGGCTTTAGGCTGCTCACTTCAAGGTCACCAGTCAATCCTCATAAGAAGATGAAGTGGGCTGCTCCCATAAAGTTATACCTCCTTTCAATCCCCAAGGGAGTTTTATCCTTTTTAATAAATCATTTTATTGGGGGCTCTTGCAGCTCTTATAACAATCCATACATCAATTGTATCAAACACATTTGTACACGTGTTGCCATCAAAATTTGCAAAATATTTTCTTTCTGTTTAAGCCCTTGGTATCAGCTCCTCTTTTTTCACCTCTTTCCCTGACCCTCACACCCTTAAGGGCCCCTAATAAGTTATAAATTATTATTATTTTCATATCTTACACCGCGTGCTGTCTCCCTTTGTCCACCTTATTGTTGTTCATCCCCCTGGGGAAAGGCGGGAAGCAGGGAATTATACCTCATTGTAGTCAGTTTCCCCATTTCTACCCCTTCTCCCCCCCACCAAACCCCTACCGCCATGGTATGCCTGCTCCCATTGCTGTTCCTGAAGGGGTTATCTGTCCTGGATTCCATGTGTCGAGAGCTCTTATCTGTACCAGTGTACATGCTCTGGTCGACCCGGATTGTAAGGTAGAACTGGGGTCATGACAGTGGGGTTGGGGGAGGAAACTAGAGGGATTTTGTGTGTTTCATTGGTGCTGTGCTGCATCCTGGCTGCCTCGTTCTTTCTCTGTGACTCTTCTGTGAGGGAATGTCCAATTATCTATAGTAGGACTTTGTGCCTCCACTCCGATCCCCATCATTTGCATCGATATATTTGTTTGTTTTGGGTCTTCGATGCCTGATGCCTGATCCCGTCAATACCTTGTTGATCACACAAGCTAGTGTGCTTCTTCCACGTGGGCTTTGTTGCTTCCCTGATAGATGGCCGCTTGTTTAGCTTCAAGCCTTTAAAACCCCAGCTGCTACATATTTTAATAGTTGGGCACCATCAGCTTTCTTCACCACATTTGCTTATGGACTCATTTTGTCTTCAACGATCATGTGGGGAAGGTGAGCATCACAGAATGCCAGGTTATTACAACAAAGTGTTCTTGCGTTGAGGGGAGTACTTGAGTAGAGACCCAATGCCTGTCTGCTACCTTAATGTGTAACATTAAATACCTGACCATAGACCTATATCCCTATCATTATATATGAATGTATTTATATATATGCATACATAAATTTATGTCTATATAAATGTCTTTTGCCTTCTAGTTCTTTCTTCTTACTTTCCTCCTGTGACACTATTATGCTCAACCTTTATTCGATTCTCAGTACTTTGTCTCACCTACATTGCACTTGATCAATCCCCATCAGGTATTCAATGCCTTCCTCGCCATCGAGTTTAGATCTCTTCTTGTTCCCTGGTCCCTGGGTTTGTTTGCTCCCCCTCCCTTTCTTCTCTCCCTCTCCCCTCTTCCCCTCACCCCAGAGGGACATAATGGATGCACATATCTACAGTACCACCACAGCCCTTCCAATACCTGTTGCTTTCTGGTTTTTTGAATTGGGCTATCTTTGAGGGTGTTAGGTGGTATCTCATGGTTGTGTTAATTTTCATTTCCCTTATGGCTAGTGATCAGGAACATTTTCTCATAGGTTTGTTGGCCATTTGGATTTCTGCCCTTGTGAAACTTCTGTTCAGGCTTTTTGCCCATCTCCTCAATGGGTTATTTGTTTTTTTCTTATTATAGGCTAGCAGAATATTGTAGATTTTAGTAATAAGGCCTTTGTCTGATGTGTTATTGCTAAAGATGTTTTCCCAGTCCATGGGCTTTCTTATTACTCTCTTGGCAAAGTCTTTCTATATATATAGGTTTTTGTCTTCAGTATATCCTATTTGTCAATTTGTGCTTTGTCTGTGTTTGTGTCCTTCCATATTTCCGATAGCCTATGTATTCCCTGTGCCAAATTTATTGGGTTTGTCCCAATGCTCTCATTGACGGCCCTAATGGTTTAGGTTTTACCTCGAGATCTGTGATCCATCTTGAATCTATTCTTGTGCATGGAGTGAGGTAGGGTCTTGCTTCAATTATCTGCAGGAAGATATCCATTTTTCCCAGCTCCACTTGCTGAAGAGGGCATCTGCTTCCCATCTGATATATTTGGGGCCCTTATCAAAGATCAGTTGTCTGTATGCTGATGATTTCATTTCTGGGTTATCGAATGCTTTTTCTGCATCTATTGACATTATCATGTGGGTTTTATCCTTCTTCTTAACAATGTTCTGAATAATGCTGATGGAATTTCAGATGTTGAACCATCCCTGCATCCATTGAGTGAATCCCATTTGGTCATGGTGAATTATTCACTTTATAAACTTTTGTATTCTGTTGGCTAGTATTTTGTTAAGGATTTTTGTATCAGTGTTCATTAGAGATATTGGTCTGTAGTTCTCAATTCTTCTGGGATCCTTACCCCCTTTAGGTATCAGTGTTATGCTAGCTTTATAGAACGAGTTTGGGAGTTTGCCATCTTTTTCTATGCTCTATACTAATTTGTGTATAATTGATGTCAGATCTTCCCTAAATGCTAGGCAGAATTCTGTGAAGCCATCTGACCCAAGGGATTTTTTTAGTTGGCATTTCCTTGATAACCTTGTCTATTTCTTCTATTGCTAGGGGTCTGTTGAGTTGCTTGATGTCCATCTGGAATAGTCTAGGGAGGGATTGTTTTTCCAAGTATTTTTCCATGCCTTCCAAGTTGTTGAATTCATTGGAGTACAGGCCTTTGTAGTACTGTATAATTAGCCTTTAATTTCATTAAGGTCTGTTGTAATTTCCCTTGTTTCATTCCTCATTCTGACTACTGATGTGGCTTCTTTTCTTTCTTTGGTTAGGTTTGCCAAAGGACTATTGTTTTTGTTAATCCTTTCAAAGAACCAGCTTTTTGCTGCATTGATATTTTTACATATTCTTGTTTTCCCACTCAATTATTTCTGCCCCAATTTTTATTATTTATTTTATTTTGCTATTCGTGGATTGTCCTGTTGACACCGCTCTAATTGCTGGAGGTTTTGTGTCAGTATATCAATCCCAAGGCTCTCTCCTTTTTTCATGTGTACATTTATCACTATCAAACTTCCTCTGATAACTGCTTTTACTGTATCCCAAAGATTTTGGTATGTCCGTGTTCTCATTCTCATTGGTTTCTAGAAACATACTAATTTAGTCTCTGCTCTTGGTCAATACCCACTCATTTTGCAGTGGAGAGTTATTTCATCCGCCACTTGTTTGTCCTTGTTTTCTTAATCCTCCTTTTGTTCATTTCCAGCCTTACAGCACAGTGGTCTGAGGTGGAAGTCTGCATGAACTCTATGAGCTTGAATTTACATACCCTGTTTCCCCAAAAATAAGACAGTGTCTTATATTAATTTTTACTCCCAAAGATGTGCTAGGTCATATTTTCAGGGGATATATTATTTTTCTATGAAGAAAAATATGGTACATATTTATTGTTTATTGTTTTCTTAAAAGAGATCTCACACTTCCTGTTTGCTCCAGCTGTGCTGTGGCCAACAGTGAGCTGTGCAGCGGCACCCGCTGCTATGGTCCAGAGTCCAGAATTACAGTATTTCTGGGGGCCTTATTTTCAGGGGGGTGTCTTATATTTCAGCAAGAGGCATAAACTATAAGCAGGTCTTTTTTTGGGGGGATGTCTTACTTTCTGGGAAACACGGTAGGCTTGACTTGTGTCCTAACATATGGTCTATCTTTAAATACGTGCCACGTGGGCTCAAAAAGAATGTGAAATTTTTTGCATTTGGGTGGAGAACTCTGAAATGTCTATCAGGTCAAGTCACCTAATTGTAGAGTTTATTTCTGTAACTTCCTTATTAAACCTCTTTCCCTGTTATCTATCTTTCTCAGAGAGCGGTTGATGCTGCATAAAAGTTTATTATGCTCACTGGTTCTTGGTCTACTGATCCTTTGAGCATTACATGCTGCCCCTCCTTATGTCTTGTTATGGCTTGCACCTTGAGATAAATTTTGTTGGAGATTAGGATTGCAACCCTGCTTCTTTTTTGAATTGCATTTGCATGATATATTTTCCTCCAGACTTTGATTTTTAGCCTATTTTTTGTCTGCAATCTTGAGATGTGTCCCTTGTAAGCAGCAGATCGATGGGTTGTGTTTTCTAAGCCAGTCCTCTGGTGTCTGTCTTTTAATGGGTGAGTTTTGGTCTTCCTTATTTACTCTCCAGTGTTCCCATGCTTACCAGCTGATTAAAAATACTGTGGCTTGGGTCAAGCACACCTTATATTTTAAAGAAAAATCATTGCTCTTTATCACTGTTAAGGAATCTTTCAAAGGAGCTCTCTCAAGTCCAATACATACTTTGATTTTTTTCTAACCATTTCATTGGGAGTTAATATAGATATCATATATTTCTATAGCTCAATCACATCAAGCAGTATTGTAAATTACTGCCACAATCAATTTCAAAATATTATTTACCTTCTTGAACTCCTTGACATCAGCTCTCTTGAAACTGTACCCCCAAGAGACCCTTGTTTCACTTGTTGTCCCCACAGGTTCATCAGTCCTGAGTTTTATATAATGAAAAACAGATAAACATGTGGAAAATATTCACGTGGGTCATCCCCAATGACAAAAGACATTTGAGTTAACCCCCAATATGAACAAACAAAAAAAACCCCCAGAAAATGTTGAAACCCACAACAGGACTAACATGCATCGGAGATCTGCTGACAAGGTTTTAATGATTAAAGTTAGGTATATCATTTGACCTTCTATAGTCATCTCTCCAATTCACTCTGTTTGATTACCAGTTTGTCCCATCCTTCTATTATGGATAAAGAGAAATCACTGGACACTTATTTCCTATGTAGATCCTAAAAAGATCCTATCATGGGATCCCTCTGCCATCCATAACCTTCTGCAAACCAAATTCTCACAATGTAAGCTCTGATACTATCCCCTCCTTTGGCTTCAGATTATACTATTGACAATCCTTCAGTCACTTATGTTGGTGTGCTTCTTCCATGTGGACTTGGTTGTCATCTCACTTAGATGGCTGCTTGTTTAGAAACAAGCCTTTAAGACCCTAGACACTATTTTATCTGATAGCTGAGCACCATTTAATTACTTCATCACACGTTGCGACAGCACCCATATCTTCTCTGTTCTCTTCCTGGGAGCTAGCATCCAGCAGGGCCATGATGTAAGACCTAATTGTTCTTAAGTTGGAACCAGGATTTAGGGTGAGCCCAAACCCATACCTGGAGCTATGTTTATTTTTCTGCCTTTAGCTCCCTTTTAAAAACTCCTTGTTAATTTATGGTAGAGAGTTAATTGATCATCCCTTTTGGGCATAATGATCTTTCTTTAATATTGTCTTTGATTATCTCCTGGTACTAATTTAATTTAATTTTCTAAAGGACCATTGAGAGAGGGATATTGGTCCAATGTAGGCTAACTCCCTATCACAATTATTTATTTGCACAGAATCAATCATTTCATGGCCAGATGCTATTTACACAAACAATGGGGGCTAATTGTCAGGGGAAATTTGCAATAATAATCACTGTGAATGTCAGCCATAGGTTTGCTGGAATAATATATATATCTTAATACAGCATATAGGACATTGATGTAGCAAGACCATGATTGTCCACCTACCAACAGTTCAATATTCTTGGTATATCTATCATCTACCTCCTCAAGCACCATGGATTTTCAGTTTTAAGTCCTCAGGTTATAAGTATGTGTGAGGTAGAGTCCATTTCACCAGTGGATTTTCTGAAGCGGATATTACTGATACAGCCTCTAGAGCATGCCATGCGCCCTGAAGATCCAGGATCCAATGCCCCAGCCTTTCATGTTACCTGTACTGAGTCCTCAGTTTCCTCTGGAAGTCTGAGTCAGTGTGACCCATTCAGGGCATACCACCAAGAACACTCCCCAAGAGAATCCCCACCTTTCTTTCCACCACCTGGAGGACAGTCCTCCCACTTTTCCTCCCAATGGTCATGCACTTGTGTTCCCCAGACTTTTATGCTCCCTTTCCCCTCTTGTGCCTTGACTTTCTCATGAGTATCCCTCATCCCTCTGATAAGGCTGTCTACCTCTCTGGGAGAACCTTGTCATAGCTTTGCATGGAAGCCACAAAATAGACAACATCCCATTTCTCTCCCTTACCCATTTGATCCCAACTGATATGAGGCACCCTCCAGCAAACTGACCTTCAAGATTTATACATAGAGATGATGGTACATTAGCAGCAGTCTCTCTAGCCAACACACTGGATGGCCTGGAAGCCTAAGTTTATGCCCATCCTGTTGCTGGTGGACTCATATACAGTATTTCTCCTTTTGTGATTGACTAGCTTCACTCAGCATAATGTCTTTCAGTCCCTCCATGTTATGAGGCCTTTTATGGTTTCATTGCTGGTTTTTAGCGATGAGTAGAATTCCATTGTGTGTGTACCAGAGGGGTTTTTATCCAATTTTTTACTGATGGGAATTTAGGTTGTTTCCAACTTCTTGCTATTGTGAACTGTGCTGCAATGCACATGGGGGAGCATACATCTGTTCATGATGTTTCTTATTTCTTTGGGGTACATGCGCAGTAATGGTACTGCTGGGTCATATGGCATTTCTATTGCCATGTGTTTCAGGGTCGCCATATCACTTTCCACAGTGTTTGTATATATTTACGTGCCCACCAGTAGTGAATGAGAGGTCCAATCTCGCCACACCCTCTCCAGCATTTGTTGTCCTCAGTGTTTTTAAGTCAGCCTATGGTTATGGGTTTTCGATGGTATCTCATGGTTGTTTTGACTTGCATTTCCCATATGGCTAGTGAATGAGATCATTCCCTCAGATGCTTGTTCGCTATTCAAGTGTCAATCATCCCCCTACCTTCGTGATATTGCTACTAACATTACTGTTCCTGAGGGGTTGATCGGTCCTGAGTTCCATGTGTCTGGAGCTCTTATCTGTACCAACATGTGTGCTCTCTGGTCTAGCCAGATTTGTAAGGTAAAACTGGGTCCTGGGAGGGGGGGGGGCATTCAGGAACTAGAGGGATGGTGTGTGTTTTGTTGTGCTATAGTGCACCTTGGTTGAATCATCCCTTCCTAATAACCCTTCTGCGGGTGGGATATCCTATTGTCTACAGATGGGCTTTGGGTCTTCACTCCAAACCCCCTCGTTTGCATCAATAGAGTTGTTTGGGCTCTTTTGATACCTAATACCTCTAATTTGATTTCTTGACTGCTGCTTCCATAAACATTTATTAGGAATCCCAAGTAAAATTAAATCCTTGATAATTTGAATAATTTTTCCATTTATCATGACATTTCTTATCAGTCTGGTGCAGATTTTTAACTTCTTTATGTTGATATGTAATCTACATGGAAGGCTGTAGTCGTTGATCTTCATCATTTCGGTGCTTGAAATCTTTGATTTCAGCAGACAAGGTTTTATCATCTGCATCCCATAGGCTGTTAATGAGTCTACCTCAGGATTCCAATTTTGTCTTCATATTATATATCTTCTCAGATTATTAGCTAAGCATATGTAAGTATAGTGAAAGTGTGCAAGCCTGGTTCACAGCGTTCTTGATTTTACATCGTGCTCTATGCTCTTGTCCGTCTGTACACATTCCTGTGGGTCTCTGTACAGGTTTTGCATGAGCACAGTTAAGTGTTCTGGAATTCTCATTCTTTATATTGCTGCTCATAAATTATTCTGTTCTACACAGGTGAATACCTTTACATAATCATGAAACACAGGTAAGCATTTTTGTGATATTTCCTGGTTTCAACCGAGATTCATCTAGCGCCTGCAAGGATATCCCTCAATATTTTCTGTATTTAGCTTAATTTCTGGTAGCTCCCTGTTGGTGTGCTCCTCTAATTCTTTTTAAATTACCTTCAGGAAAATTCTACCTGCCTGGGATATGCATGTGTGCACGTGTGTTTTGTTGCTGTGCCTAATTCAGTGCCACTAAGGTTATGCTGAAACACTAATCTTATGCGCAGCATACTAAGCACTGCACCACCTTTATAACTGTCGCTAAGTTTTTTTCTCATTGGTACAGCAACTGTGCAATCCATCTTGTTGAGGTTCTTTGTCTGTCATGTCAACCTTCTAGTCTAAAGCGGTCTTGTATAGTAGATTTACCCCGTGCAGTATGGTAGTTGCTTCATGACTCCTGCTTCCTGGAGTATTGATTGTGGATTCAAGTAAAAATAAATCCTTGACAACTTCAGCATTGTCTCCATTTATCATGATGTTGTTTATAGGCCCAGTTGTGACCATTTCTTGTTTTCTTTACCTTGAGTTGTAATCTCTACTGAAAACTGTTGTCTTGGTCTTCTTCAGCAAGTATACTTCCTCCCCACCTAACCCACCCACCCCCAAGTTCTCTTTTTTTGGCAAGCAAAATGATGCCATCTGCATATCACAGGTTGTTCATAAACCTGTCACAAATTCTGATGCTACATATAGCCGGCTTCTCAGAATATTTGCTCAGTATTCAGATTAAGTAGGATGAAAATATCCAACCCTGATATACATGTTTCTTGACTTTAAATTGTGCTGCATTGCCTATTTCTGTTGGAATGAATGTCTCTTGGCCTATGTACAGTTTCTAAATAGGCACAATGGCATTTCCAACTTTCAAAATATTACCCATAATTTTGTTCATAGAATCTTTTATTTTGGGGAGAGACATAGGACAGCGTAATATATGACAAAATAATAATAATTTATGAATGATGAAGAGTTCATGAGGTAGGGGGCAGTGGGGAGGGAGGGGGAAAAGGAGCAGCAGATATTAAGGGCTCAAGTAGAAGACAAATGTTTTGAGAATGATGATGGCAACAAATGTACATATGTTCTTGACACAATGGATGGATGTATGGATTGTGATGAGAATTGTATGAGCCCCCAATAAAATGATTAAATTTTTTAAAGTCCTTTACTTTGTCTTCTCTCACTGCACTTTGAGATTTTCTGTTCATTTCTTTTACTTCATCATTCCTTTCTATCTCTTTAGTGTTTCAATGTTCAAATGCAAGTGTCATAATCTCACTGGGAGCCATTTTGTTTTTTTCTTTTTAATCACTTTTTGTTTTTGTCATGGATGATGTTCTTAAACGGGAACTTGGTGACCCTGTCAGATAAACATTGCACTGCTAATCACAAGATCAGCAGTTCAAACCCAACAGTTGCTCCCTGATAAAAGTTGAAGGTTATATGCTCTTATAGAGATTGACCACCTTAGAAACCCATACATAATGTTGCCATGTGTTAGAACTGACTTGTTGGCTGTGTTTTATCATTATGTTTTGTAATGTTATTCCACAATTTGTCTATTTTTAGGTCATTAGTGTTTAAGATAAGAATTTTTGGCTGAGTTAGTTAGTTTATTGTGCCAATCTGACCAATTAATACATGTGGGGTTAATTCAAGTGCGGAGAGATAAATGGCTTGGTGAGCCTTGCCTTTCAAGTTCTCGGGTCTCTTGCTTTGTGATGGTCGGACCAGGGTGCAGCTGTCTTTTCCAGTTCCCTGCTTCAGCTGGAAAGGCTGACTTCCTGCAAGACATCCCCAAAGAGAAGCCTCATGGACCAACCCCAATGCAGCCCTGGGTGCTGGAGCAGCCGTGTGGAGACCTCTGCCAGCATTGAGATGCTTACACGTTCACTGACTTGGCTTTCCTCCTGAAATCGGTATCATGGAGTCTGTTTTGTGAGATGGAGGAAGACTTTGTATATTGGTGTTGGACATATGGGTTAATGGGTTAATATTGGACTTGTGGGCCTGGGCAGCACTGAGCTGGGATGTTTTCTTGATGCGCACTTAACCTTTATATAAAACTCTCTTTTATACATATGAGTTTCTGTGGATCTGTTTCTTCAAAGTACCCAGAGTAACACATTGGCCATTATAGATGCGGTTAATTTTCTTCAACTTTAACCTGAAACTCCATATGAGCAATTGAAGGTAATTTCCATAGTTGTCCCTGACTTTGTTTTTACTCTAGATAGTGAGCTTCTCCATTATGTCTTTGCACAGCCACGGGTGATTTTATTTCTTATTTGGTGCATCTGGTAAGCTTCAGGTGTATACAACACACTCCCCATTTATGTTTTCAGAAAGGTTTCAGAAGTCATTGCTCTTGAAAAATTCTTTCATGTCGAATCCAGCCTTATTTCTATTACCTATGCCACATTTTCAACAACTAATCTTTCCTCTTTGTTTTCAACTTCCAAATTTCAATGAACAGTAATGATCAATACATCTTGATGGCATATTTGGGCAATTTTAGACTGCAGAAAGTTGGCACGAATCTTTCTTTTTTTCATTGTTTGCTTTAATTGTTAGTGTGTAAATTTGAATAATAGTCATTAAGTGGTCTTTCTTGGAGGCATGTGTATAAGAGCCTATCACAGAGGGCATTGTGCTGCAGGATAGATCTTGAAATGTTCTTTTGACAATGAATATTACAGCATCACTCTCAACATTTCCATCCTGGCATTGTAGACTAGATGATGGTCTGATTCACATCTGCAGTGCAGCCCGTTTCAGCTAACCAAATTGTAGGACATTGAGCTTTGTGCATCACATTTCATCTTTGATGACATCCAGTATTTCCAGGTTCATACTTTTCCCATACAACTTTCGAATACTCAAGGATGTTTGCAGTGGTTTCTGCTAATTTTGAGTCATGCCACATCAGCAAATGAAGATCCTCAGAGCTTTGCTCCATCCACCCTGTTGAGATGGATTTTACATTGTGGAATCAGCCTTTCTGAAAGATATCTTTCAACCTGAAAGCTTCATCTTATGGCATTATATCACACAATGTTCCTGTAATTGATCAAGTTTCAGTGGCTAATTCCTGAGAAGTGGTTCTCCTGTTCCCATTTCTGGTATGTCTTAGCCTGGAAGTCTGCTGAAACCTGTCCACCATGGGGAACCCTGCTGGCATTTGAAATACTCAAGACATAGCTTCCAGCACCACAGTAATATGCAAGCCACCACAGTGTGACAAATTGAGAGACGAGTGGTGGCTCGCGCTCTCTCTCTCTGCACGCACACACACACTTGTATGTATATATATATATATATATATATATATATATATATATATATATATATATATATATATATATATATATCTCCCTGGTAGTGCAGTGGTTAAGCGTTGGGCTGCAATTCACATGGTAAACAATTAGAAACCACCAACAGCTCCATAGGAGAAAAACTGGACTTTCTACTCTCCTAAATAGTTACAGTCCTGGGGGTCACTATGGGTTGCCATTGACTCCATGGAAGTGAGTTTGGTTTTATCTATATATATGTATATAATTTTTATTTTACAATCAAATTATAATTAATTATACTCATTGTGTATTAACTGTCATAACCTCATAAAATGGCTGATAGAAGTAAGCTACAAGAAGTTTTACTCTGAAATTTGCTTGGCTCTTCCTTGTGCTTGGGTTATTAGTATTGTCTTCACATAGTGATTTCTTAGTATGAGTATTTTAAACTACCTCTTTATTTTATGCAGTTGTTTCATGAAAAGTCTTACACCTATGTTAGAGGAAAGTGTAGACTGTGATAAAGTGAAATACATGCAACGCATGAGGATACTTATAGTAGAGACAGCTAGTTGCTCACCAACATGAAATGTTTTCTTCTTGGCCCAATAACTGGGTTACATTTTCTGGCCTCCCATGTGATTAGGCGTGGTGTGTTAGACAGGGTTCTCTAGAGAGACAAAACCAGATTGCTAATAATTTTATATATGTATTTATAAAGATAGATAGATATACAACACAAGAAATGGACTGTTAAATTATATACAGATAGATAGATACTTAATTCTAGAAATGAACAGTTAAATTATAAAGCAGTACAAATGGCGTAGTGCAACTTACACCCGTGAGGGAGTTGTGAGACACTGGCAGTCCTTCAAGTCTTGAGGGTCGCCAGGAAGTCCTTAGTAGAGAGAATCCAGGCTATCCCGGCACAGGCAGCAAACAGCAAGGCAGGTCACCAACTGTCAGCTAGGTCACCAACAGTCAGTCCCCAGCTCAAGAGATGTAAATTCCAATTGTATGGTGAAGGAGGTCTTAAAGGGACCTCAAATTACAGCGACACAGTTCACAGGTAGTGTAGCTTGCAAATTGAGGCACAGAACAAGCAAGGCAGCCACACACTGGTCCGAGAATCAAAGAGCGAGAGACAAGAAAGGCGAGGCTCACTGAGCCATTTATCTCTCCACCCTTCAATTAATCCCACATGTGTTTATCGGCCAGGCTGGCATAATAGACTAACTACCTCATGTGGCTTTGGGACTAAGTTCTTGCCAATAAAATGTGAGCTAAAATGATGTGTACCAATTCTAGGTTACACCCATGACAACCTCCTAGGAGTGGTTCTCCATGTTTTTTCCTTCTTCATCTGGAAAAATGCCGATGACCATGATGACCATGAATAGAATTTGGCTGATCATCATTAGGTTACCTTATTACCTGAGCTGGCCTGTGGACTTGACCTCGGGACTATTACCTGAGCAAGAAATAAATTTCTATGACATTTTACCATGATATATTTTGTCGGTTTTTTAATGACTATAGTATTGCCTAAGTGAAGGAATGTAGCACACATTCTACTCTAGACACTATTAAAATCTCAGTCTTCCCTCACAGACTCACAGTCTATTAATGACATGAGACTGTCTAATAATATTGGGGAAATCGGTTGCAAAAGGCCTCTTTTAAGTGTCAAAAAGCAGAGATGTCACTTTGATGACTAACATGTGCCTCACCCAAGCCATGGGCTTTTTCATTGCCTCATATGCATGCGAACACTGGATACTAAAACAAGACTCAAAGGAGAAGTGATACATTTGAATTATAGTGTTAGTGAAGCGTACTGAATACAACATGGACTTGCAGAAGAAGAAACAAATCTGTATGGGAGGAAGTAGAGCCAGAATGCTTCTTAGGAATGTGGACAATAAGACTTCATTTCGCTTGCTTCAGATGGTTCATCTCAAAAGACCAACTGCCAGATAGGTCATCATAATTGGTAAAGGGGGTCAGTGAAAAAGAGAGAAGCCCTCGAGGAGCGGGATTGGCATGATGGCTGCTTAAACATACCAAAGATTGTGAAGACCTCACAAGTTTGGGCAGTGCTATACATATGATATGGATTATAGATAACTGGAACAGATTTCCGTTTTCTTGTTCCCTGGCCCGAGGAATTCTGTTTTACATAATGTTGCCAAGAGTTGGAGCCAACTTGATGGCAACTAATAGCAACAACATATCTTCAACAAAGGAGGGTGCATGGCATCCCTTTTATTTAGATATTCGTTTGGCTTCCTTTTGTGTTTCTCGGTAAAAAGTAAGTAGGAATAGGATTTCTGATCATTTCTTCTTTCACCTTTGGATCCATTCCCTTTCATTTCACAATTTACACTTGAATGAGATGACTCTGTGTTTCATGTTGGCCCCTTTGGCTAACTCTGTAGCTGCTATAAAGCAACAGTCTGGGCAAAGGCTTAGCCTCGTTAGGAAGGCGGTGATCTGTAAGAAGAGAAAAAGAAGTCAGACTCTCATCCCCCTGGTCTGGCAACAGCAGACAAGATTTTGATTTATTTTCTAGTGTTCCCATGTCCTTACGTGGGATTTCCTGACAGGCTCTCTCATTTGATAGGTTTTCGGGTTGTTCGTTTGTCCTATGCGAACAGTTTCCGTCTTGCTACCATTTCCCTTCCCTCTTTCTTTTCTAACTGAGCAATGGGAAATAGGGCAACGCTTGCCTTCCATTTCCATTTGGTGTGAGACTGGGCACCTGATCCAGCACAGCTTGGACGCTCCCTTGGTGGGGTGAGCTTTTGCTTGGGAAGGCATGTTGCTTAAGCTAGCCCTGCTCCCTGCCCCACCACCCATGGAATAACTCGCAAATGCAGAAGAAAGCTGCAATCCAGTTGGGATGTTGCCACTAAATAGCGCCATCCCATTTTCCTGGCCCCCACCCCGCCTGCCCATCTTCATCTTATATACATTGACAGCAAGCACATCTCTAACCGTCCAAAGGAGACAGCAATTTTGAAATGAGGTAGGGCAGACTAAATCCGAACTCCCTGGTTGACAGAATTAAAACTTATGAGAGAATGAAACATTACTTCGAATGTTTGCTTAAGGCTCTGGAAGCTGGGCCCAGCCCCTTTGTGTTGCCAAATGTTACATGGAGCGTCGTAAAATCAAATTCTCACATCTTGTTGTCCTCCCATTAGATCACATTAAACTTTGGCAGTGAGGCCAGCCGCCTTGGTGGCTTTCTGATTTGTGGTTTGCACTTGGCTATCCTCACAGTCTTTTAAAATGATTTTATTTTGTGGACAGCCAGTGATAGTCAGACTCTGGAGTCTACTGGCCTGCGCCAGCATTTGCAGGAATAACATTTCACATTATCAAGAGTTTCCTGAAGGACTGCAAAGAAGGAAAGCAAATAATCACTTTTTTTGGTAGTGGTTATTTTTCTTCAGATGTTCGTAACCTCCTAAGTGGAGAGTGTATGAATTTAGGCTTTGAAGAACATCTTACGAGGAGATGCAGTTCTTTGCCTTTAAGGTGAAACTAGAGAACTGGAACAAATTTCATTTTTCTTGTTCCCTGGCATGTGGAATTTGTAACTGATTCTCTCTTTCCCTTTTCTTGGGTGGTTTTTCTGATTATCCTCTTCAATCTCTTTTGGCATAGGAAGTGGAGGGTGGTGGACTGGGGAGAAGTTGTCCTGGGTCGTAGAAGGGAATGTTGAGTTGAGATCAGTCCATTTTAGGTATTCCAAGTAGAACGTTCTCAGTGGTCTTCATAATGGTTTTTGCCAAAAGATATTTTTGTTGCTTGTATAAATAAAGAAAACAAAGAATCATCTTTGGTATAAAGCATTCAATTGAGTCCCTAGATAAATCTGAGGATGATACTGATAATGAAGATGATCATTAGGATATTACTGTATTAATAAATAATAACAAATGAATGGACTTATCAAGCTTGATGAGTCTTAGGTACACAGCACCTAGATGTGTTGCAGGCTTTACTTTAGGAGAAGGACTAAGTACAGGGTTTGAAAAGCAAGAACTGGTTTTTGGGAAAAGGGAACTTGCATAATCATCCATATTCTTTCAATTTGAAATGCTTGTAAGGCAAGGTAGCATGATAAAAGTATATCAATCAGTGCACCAACATGTGCTTCTGTGGTGTCTTAAGTGACCTCTTTTTTTGGGAGGGAAAAAAAAAAGAGGACCTGATGCGGAGGGCTTAAGTGGAGAGCAAATGCTTTGAGAGTGATTAGGGCAAAGAATGTACGGATGTGCTTTATACAATTGATGTATGTATATGTATGGATTGTGATAAGAGTTGTATGAGCCCCTAATAAAATGTAAAAAAAGAAAAGAAAAAGAAAATGTTTAGGGCAAAGAATGTACAGATGTGCTTTATACAATTGATGTATGTATATGTGTGGGTTGTGATAAGAGTTGTATGAGCCCCTAATAAAATGTTTTTTTTTAAAAGAGTTTTAAAATATTAATAAATTATAAAATAATAAAACCTGACAAACACAATATAACGGTTACGATATTTCCATTAAAAAGTAAGTATTCTGTTTTGTTTATAGTCATTGGTTTTGATGTTTGTTTGTTTGTGTTTTGTATGCCTTTCTGCATATGAAGTCCAGGATAGGCAGATCTATGGGGCACTAACTTGATCGATCATTGCACAAGGGCTTGGCAGTGGAAGGGAGGGGAAATGGGAAACTAACGATGAACACACGAAGAAGATGTTCTGAAACGGATCGTGGGGATGACGGCACAAATCTTCTTAATATGATTCAATGCTTAAATTGTGAGGCATATACCAATAAAGCCATTAAAAAGAAATAGCTATAGTCTTTTATTATTATAAAGATATAGTATTGCAAGAAAATGTAGACATTTTGAAAATTTGAAGAACATAAAGGACCTTTGTACAACTGTACCTTTTTAACCCTGTAAATGATTTGGGATAAATCACACCAAAAATATTATCTGTAAGCACTGCCGATATAAATATAGATATGCGGTTTTGGATTAGCCCACACCGAAACCATATTAATCAAATACTTTCTTTGCCCTGTTCTGGTGTGTAAATAAATATGGCTTCACTTTGTTGGCTTTTGAATATTTTAGTCATGGAACTCCTGCTTCATATGAGCTTACAAAATGCTAACTTATAAAAATGGAACTTTTTCCGTTAAAGTGGGAGAGGAACAACCCAAACGCACCAGTGCTGAGCACTTCCTCGGCACTTATTTCTGAGGCCCCTTCTCCGAAACCCAAGGAGTTCTCAAAGCACAACTTGAACATTCCTGTTCTGTGCCGTTACATCCACAGACTGCAGGTGTTCCACTGTATGCAAGGGTATAATGTACTCGATCATTCCCTGACTGATGTACACTGATGATAATCAGAATGTTTCCAACATTTGAAAGAATGATGAGGCGAACACCTTTTTATGTAAGTCTGCATATCGGTTCCATTAAGATATTTTCCTAGAAGAGGAATGTTTAGACTGAAAGAAACCTCCAAAAGGTTGAAACTTATTACCAATCTGCTTTCTAGAAAGTCTGAAACAAAGACTATCAATTGGTATTCTCTTACCTACAGTGTTCAAGTGTGTATAAGTGTCCTTGTGTGCTGGTGGTAGTATTATTAATTTCTTTTAATTTGCTTAAATCTCTTTTCTAATTTATGATTTCAATTTGTGTCAAAATGATACATGTAAGTATTCAATTTTTAAATTAATATAACATTCAATTAAGTAGTTCAATCACAACAAGAAGGGTGGTGTTGTCATTACCAAAATCAATTTAGGCAATCAATTTATTGCTTCTTATACTCATTGCTATTGGTTCCCCATTTCCTCCACTCCCCCCTTCTAAGCCCCTAGGCAATCATTAATCTAGCTACAAGTATTTTAAATAACTTATTCTTATAAGACTTGTTTAAAAAACAAACCAACGTGTAACAGTCTGTACTAATCAACCATCTGAGCTAAAAATGGCAACATTTGACCTAAGGCAGAGTTCTGAAGCATTGGGAGGTGGGGGGGGGGGGGGAAGAAGAACAGAAACACAAAGCAAAGGGGAGGAAGTGAGCTTACATTGTGTAAGATTGAAGTCAATGACATGAAACAAAATGTGCATTCCAATTATTCAATGGAGAACTGATCTTCTTTGGAAAACTTTGTCTGATTCACAATAAAAGATTTTTTAAAGCAACAACAAAAGCTAACGCAATAATCTTAGGCCCTGGCCTCACCAACCCTGTCATGCCTCAGTGACAACCATTTTTATGCCTTGCAATTAGTTTTGTTTGTTGCTATTATTTCTTATTTGTTACCTTCATATTATAAATTACTTGCTTTTTCCACTACTTCTCTATTTAAAAGTTTATATATGATCTATTGATCTAGAAGAGTCTAAGGGTGGGGTCTCTGAAGAACAAAATCAGTAAAGCATACAGGTGTGCACATGTGCGTGCACACACTCACAGGGAAAGAGAGGGATTGAGAGAGAGGAAAAGAAAATTTAGCTCAAGGAACTGAACCGTGTGCTGGTTGTGGAGACCAGGAGGATCCCCTGATTCACTTGGTTGCAGGGCCTGATGAACCCACATGAGACAGGTCAAGCAACATATTGTTGGCCCACAGAGCTGTGGAAACTGACAAATCTCCAAACCAGCAGGACAGATGACAGCTTGCGGGTTCAAGTCCCAAGAACCAGAGACCAGATAATGATAACCCATATTCAGGATTCAGAGCAAGGAAACCCCTTACATTAAAGTAAATGAGTCTTGAGTAAGCGTGGGACGTGAGTATACAAGTCACACCCTCTTGTATGGCTATGACTCAAGATATTCCTTTCCTTAATTTTGTTTCACTTGCATATGGGGGTTAGGACCTACAATATAGATTTGAAGTGCTATCATCATCAGAAATTATATTACTATTAAAACACACACACACACATACACTACCACTGAATCAATGCTGACTCATCAGGACCCTATAGGACATGGTAGAACTATCCCTGTGCGTTTCCAATACTATAACTCTCTACAGGAGTAGAAAGTCTTTTATTTCTCCTGAAGAGTGGTTGATGGTTTCAAACTGCTGACCTTGCTGTTAGCAGCCCAATGTGTAACCATTACACCACCACGGATCCTTAGTACATTACTATATATGCATACATGTGTTTGTGTAGGAATTCTTAGATTTGCTCCACTGCTATGCAGCAGTACATAATGCCCACTTCTGTTGGGTCAATTCTTATTCAAGGGTTTATGAAGCTATAAATCTTTATGGGAGCAAAGAGTTTCCCATTTCTCCCATGAAATGACTGTGGATTTGGACAACTGACCTGTTTTTAGCAGTACTTTTCCACCACTTCCATGAATAGTCCTAGAGGTACAGCAGGAAGTGCAATAATGTCATATTTATAATTGTTATAGCTTTGGAATGGCTTTCACTAGTAAGACAGCTATTCCTTATTATTCTTATATTTGAAAAGTTATCATAATTATGCATTTTGGGTCCAGATAGCCTTAAAATAAATTTTGAAAGCGTCACAAATAGTCCCATGGGGAATTTTACCGTCATGCCTTGAATTGGGGAATTTTACCGTCATGCCTTGAATTGGGCATTATATGAATAAATCTAACATTATTTTTTAACATTCTTTACATTCAGGTTTATAAGACAGTATGCGCACATACCCATTGCCATCATGTCAATCTGATTCATAGTTATCCTATAGAATATAGAGTGGAACTGTCCTATGATGTATCCATGGATGTAAAATCTGACAAACTATGTGGTAGACTTGTATCCTTTCACCAGATTTATTTCCTCTGTAGGCTGAGCAAATCTGAGAAAGTGCATTAGGGGAAAGAGAACAACATAGTAGGCCTGGAGGAAGACACATTAAAAACCTGTAACATTCACATGAATACTACCTCAGAAAGCAAAGAAGACTTGAAGCACTTTTTGAAGATGACAAAATACACTACAGTCTTCAGTGCAGATTATACCCCAACATAAAAAAAATGAAAATTGGTTAAAACTGGGCCAGTCAGCAAAAGGATAAATGGAGAAAATATTGACATTGTAAAGGATTTACTTTCATTTGGTTCCACAATCAATGCTTATGAAAGCTGCAGCCAAGAAACCTAAGGAAATGTTACAGTAGGAACATATGCTATAAATGACCTCTTAAAAAGTGTTAAAAAACCAAAATGTCACTGAGAGAACTAAGTGTACCTGACCCACATCAGTGCTCTATCAGCCATCAAAGAAGATTGACACACTTGAGTTATGGCTCTAGGAAAGATTATTGGATATACCATGAACAGCCAGAAGCAAGGAAGCTGAGACTTTTGTCTCGCTTAAATCGGACATGTTATCAGAAAAGACCATCCCTACTGCATAATTGAAAATTAAAGAAGGATGTGTGTCAGAGTCATCTCCTCTCGCCATACTTCTTCAATCTTCATGTGGAGCAAATCATCAGAGAAATAGTATTATATGAAGAAGAATGCAGCATCAGGATTGGAAGAAGACTTACTATTTTTTTTAATCATTTTATTGGGGGCTCTTACACCTCTTATCACAATCCATACATACATCCATTGTGTCAAGCACATTGGTACATTGTTGCCCTCATCATTCTCAAAAAATTTGATTTCTACTTGAGCCCTTGCTATCAGCTCCTCACTTCCCCCCTCCCTACCCATTCCCCCTTCCTCATGAACCCTTGATAACTTATAAATTTTTATTATTTTGTCATATCTTACACTGTCCGACATCTCCCTTCACCCACTTTTGAGAAAGACTTATTAACAACATGCGATATGCAAATGACACCACGTTGCTGGCTAAAAGTGAGAAGGACTTGAAGCACTTGCTGATGAAGCTCAAGGACTGCAGCCTTCAGTGTGGGTTACAATTCAATGTAAAGAAAACCAAAATCAATAGGTAACATCATGATTGAAGTTTTCAAGGATTTTGTCTTGCTTGGGTCCACAATCAATGCTTATGGAAGCAGCAAGTCAAGAGATCAAGGAATGCATTTCATTTGGATCAATCTGCTGCATTGTTAGAGTGTTGAAAAGCCAGGATGTTCCTTTGAGGGTTAAGTGCACTTGACCCAGGCCCTGGTATGTCTAGTCATCATATATGCATGTGACAGTTGGACTTTGACTAAGGAAGACCAAAGAAGGATCTATGCATTTGAATTGCAGTGCTGGTGATGAAAATTAAGGTACCATGGACTGCCAAATGAACCAATAAACCTGTCTTGGAAGCAGTGCAGCTACAATGCTTCTTAGAGGTAAGGATGACAAGATGTCAGCTCAGGTACTTTGGACATGTTGTCAGGAGAAATCTGTCCCTGGAGAAAGATGTCATGTTGGGTAAAGTGTACTGGCAGCAAAAAAGAGAAAGACTCTTGGCAAGATGGATTACACAGTGGGTGCAACAAAGGACTAGGGAATAGGGAGAGCTGTGAGGCACAGGGCCAGGTAATATTTCATTCTGTTGTGCATAGGGTCACTGTGAGGCAGAACCAATTCAAAATCACCGAATGCCACCAACAAAAGAGCTGTTAGCACTTCGTCACACAGACTAGAGACCAAGGGGCTGTGTGACTGAGGGGCTGAAAACCAGAGCAAGAGACATCCTTGCCAGCAAAGCTAAGAAGTGCTGTTGTGGGCCAAAGAACTGTATCCCTAATGTTTTCAGATCCTAACTAGGTTAATCTTGATCTTTTTTGGGGGAGGGGGGCTGTTGCTATTTTTTTAATAAATCAGTTTATTGGAGGCTTTAACAGCTCTTGTAACAATCCATACATCCATAGTATTAAGTACATTTGTACATATGTTGCCATCATCCTTTTTAAAAACATTTTCTTTCTACTTGAGCCCTTGGTATCAGTTCCTATTTTTCCCCTCCCTCCAACCTTTGTGAATCCTTGATAAACGATAAATCATTATTGCTTTCATATCACACCATCCGCTGTCTCCCTTCACCCACGTTGCTGTTGTTCATGCCCCTGGGGCTGGGGTGGTGGTGGTATGCATCTATCATTGCGATCGGTTAATCTTTTAACCTCCTTAATACACCCCCATAGAACCGGGCATTAATACACCCATGGGTGTTTATGATTCCACAGGAAAGGGAGAATGGGACCAGACCCCATCCCAGAGCACCAAGCCTTGAGGGCAACATACTGGTATGGAAAAGTGAAATAAGAGAGGATGATGGCACCCGGTCCAAGACAATCTATGTTGGTCACCTCCCCAGAAGAATGTAATACAGAGGACAGCACTGAAGATATAGCCCAGGGAGAATGCCGGGCCTGTCCAGACAACGCAGTATGAACTAAAAGGGAGAGAGAGAGAGAGAGAGAGAGAGAGAGAGAGAGAGAGAGAGAGAGAGAGAGAGAGAGAGAGAGAGAGAGAGAGAACCTCATCATGGCCCACCAAGCCCCAGGGACTACATCCCTGCTCAGAGCAGCCAATGCACAGAGAGGACCTTAGGGCTGACTCCACCACAAGACACAATGTTTGTTCACTGACCCATAGCATTATGGAGGGCAACATTGTGTGGAAAGTGTTCCTGGTCTGCCCCACCCACAGCAGGGTGAAACACAAAAGGAGTGCAACAGAGTAGCAAGGGGAGCAAAGTAACCAAGTCCCCAAGGAATCCTGAAAATAGACTTCTGACTCAGAGGATAGGGCTTTGCATGTCATCGGATCCAATTGGAAACACTGATAAGGGTCAGCAGACAGACCTGGGACTATCTATCGGGGTGTTTTTTTTCTTCTGCCCTATGTCTATCTATATAAGAATGGAAGGACAAACAATCCTGAGGATAAAACTGAGAGCTGAGCGGAGGGTAACCATGTTAGTGGGATGGGAGGAAGGTGAAAGGAAATACAGGAAAGAAGTAGGAAGCAAAGGCTATTTAAAGAGGTATAGATATAGGTACATATATGTCAATATATGGATTTATAATGAAAGGGATAGAGGCATATATATATATATACATATATATATCAAGTATTAAGATAGCAGATGGACTTTTGGCCTCTACTCAAGGCCTCCCTAAACACAAGAAGACTTTGTTCTAATAACCTGGCACTCTCCTTCCCAACACAATCATTAAAGACAAAATGGGTGTATAAGCAAATGTGGTGATGAAAGTGGATGGTGCCTGGCTATCAAAAAATATAGCATCTGAGGTCTTAAAGGCTTGAAGTTAAGCAAGCAGCCATTTAGCAGGGAAGAAAATAAGCCCACATGAAAGAAGCACACCAGCTTCTTTATGAGGTGTTGACAGAATTAGGTATCGGATATCAAAAGATCCAAAACAAACAATTATATCAATGTGAATGAGGGGATTGGAGTGGAGACCCAAAGCCCATCTGTAGACAATTGGACATCCCCCCTACAGAAGGGTTAAAAGGAAGGGACAACTCAACCAGGGTGCAGTACAGCACTGACAAAACAGACAAAATTCCTCTAGTTCCTCAATGCTTTCTCACCCCCACTACCCCATTCACTACCATGACCCAGTCCTGCCTTACAAATCTGGGTAGTCTGGAGTACACACATTCATTAGTACAGATAAGAACTCTGGACACATGGAATTCAGGACAGATCAAAACTTCAGAAACAGTAGTGGGAATGAGGGGAGGGGGATGGTGGGGGGAAGGGAGAGGAGAAAGTGGGAACCCATCACAAGGTTGGATATGTAGCCCACCCCCCAAGGGGATGAATAACAGAAATGTGGGTGAAGGGAGACAACGGACAATGTAAGACACAAAATAACACAAATAATATATAATTGATCAGGAATCATGAGCGTGCAAGGGTGGGGGAGGAAGGGGAAAAAGAGGAGCTGAATTGATGTATGTATGGATTGTGATAAGAGTTGTATAAGCCCCCAATATAATGATTTTTTAAAAAAGAGGAGCTGATACCAAAGGTTCAAGTAGAAAGAAATGTTTGGGAAATGTTGATGGCAACATATGTACAAGTGTGCTTAATACAACTGAATGATGGATGGATTTTCAAGAGCACCTCTCCCAATAAAGTAAAAAAAAAGAAAGGAGAAGAAAAAAACACACCTCCATAATATTCTGAGTGTTATTTGGGAGTTCGGAGTGACCATCGCAATGGGTTATTGAGCCTAGCAGAGAATTAGGGTTACCTTGGGGTGGTGGGGTGGTGATGGATGATGTCAGAATAAGGTCAGGGAGGACAGAGTGGGGAGGCACAGCTTCCCTCTGTGTCAGAGGCATCCTTGGGCAGATGTGGATCTGAATTCTCCTTTGTGTTGCCCCAAATCAAAGAACTTTTCAAACAAACATGATTTGAACTGCTTGAAGATGCCCAACTTCCATTTTCATGCCATGTAAGTCTAAGAGGGAAGAACTATTTAGAGAATGGTTAGCTATGTCAAAAGCTTTAGCTTTACATTGTGATGTTTTGTCGCATGCTTTTTGTCTTACATCCTTATATATTATAGGTTGTTAAAAAGTTGTGGAGGAGCTGCTACCAGTGGCTCAAGTCGAAAATGTTTTGGAAATGATGATGGCAACATATGTACAAATATGCTTGATGCAATCGATGTTTGGAATGTTATAAGAGAGCTATAAGAGCCCCCAGTAAAATGGTTTGGAAAATAATTGTGGAAAAATAGAATGAAAAGATAATGGAATTTTTGCGTGTGTGTGTGCATGCGTAAAATATGTCTATATTTCAAAAAGTCGGTGGTAAATTCCATTATAATTGGATTCCACTTTTCCACATACGTATACATGCATGTGTATACATATGTGTACGCACATATAAAGTGTGTTCTGTTGTTCCTTGAGGCATTCTGCAGTTGCCTTTCCTGCATCTGCCTGGCTGAATGAAAGATTATGCTGCTGAGGCATTTCATCTCTGCTTCATGACCAACATGGACTGTATGTTTCCAAGCTCACTGAGCAAACCCTAAGTTAGACAAGCTTGACTGAAATCTACAGAGCATGTCTCCTTCTCACTCCATACATTTCTTCTCAATGGATGCCCTTTGATGAGCATTCCATGAGACACTAATGTCTTCAACTCTGCCCATCTGAGTAGATCATCTACATGATTTTTCTCCAGACCTTCTTTTTTGGTATCATTTTATTGGGGCTCATACAACTCTTATCCCAATCCACGCATACATCAATTGTGTAAAGCACAAAACTTCTCTAAACCTTTCCTTCTCTGTCGGTGACCGTTTGACTAAATCATCAGCTTGTTGCTCATGAGTTGTAGATTCGCGTCTCTCGTCAGCTGTTCTTTCAGCTACATTGCTAACCAGATACACTGCTCAAACTTTTTCCCATTTAAAATATTTCTCTTTCTGATTGTCCTTGTACTGGGCTAGTTCTCACTTCACCTTTGATATGGAGCAGTTTCATTTTAGCCAGTGCCAACATATCTTTGCAAACAACCAAGCAGGCTTACATTTTTTTCTTATGCAGTCAACTGTCATATGGACCTCTTCACGTGGCCAAGAGGAAGAGGGCAAGCAACTTCCATTTGTTACGAGTTTTATTGAAATATAGTTCAAATAATGTACAATTCATTTGAATATATTAAGAAGAGTTATCCAGTCAACACAATCAATTTTAGAACTTTTTTCATTCTTGAATTTATTATTTTCAGCGTCCATTTTGCCCTTCATCTCTTCTACCACAACCCTAAGAAGCTATTAACCCAGTTACTGTCTATAGATTTGCCTAACCTGGATTTCATATATTTTCATATAAAGAAAATCATTTGACACCCCTCAAAAAAAAAACCCAAACAACAACAAAATCATAATACAGAGTGTATTCTCTCTTTTTTTGTGGGGGAGGGTCCATATAAGCAATGTCAAGTGTTTTCCCCAAAGGGAAAGCTCCGCCCACGCGTGCGCGGACATCTAAGTAGCTTATTTGTATGACTTACTTAAACCTTCAGGATCTGTCCTGCAACTTTAAGACTTTCTGTATCAGATAACACTATAGTCTCCTGGTCACTTACAGCATGATGATCACTACTAGGACCAGGCAACAAGCCAGAAAGTATTCCTTTAAATAGTCACTTATTAAAGAGATGACATATTTGTTCCCCAAATTGGGATTTTGCTTTCTAGCCTTGCTAGAGTCTCCATATACTGCTTGCCAAAGACACTTTAAGAATAGTTGAATCCGGCTAGACCAGAACATGTATATTGGTACAGATAAGACCTCACAACATAGGGAATCCCAAACAGATAAACTGCTTTGGACTAATAAGGGGAGCAGTGATACTAGGAAGGTAAGGGTAGGAGGCAGGGAGTAAGGGGGAACCGATCACAATGATTGATGTATGGGCCCCCTCTCAGGGGGATGGACAACAGAAAAGTGGTAAAATGAGACAGCAGTCAGTGTAAGACATGAAAAAAGAAAAGAATAATTTATAAATTACCAAGGGAACATGGGGGGGGGCAGAATGAGGAGCTGATGCCAGGATGATAACATATGTACAGATGTGTTTGACACAATAGATATAGTGTGGATTGTGATAAGAACTATAAGAGTCCCCAATAAAATAAACTTTAAAAATTAATATTCCTCCCATAAAATCCACTTGAAAATTGACCCATGAAAGGATTAACACCTTACACCACTAGCCATTAACATATCAGTTTATACTAGCAATGGTCTGAAGAGATAGGATAAAGGTCCAATCAAATTTGAAAGAAGAAAAGAAGATAACTTTCATCGTAGAGAATACCTAAAAAGTATATAAAAAAAGAGGAGTTGAGTGGAGTGGATCATAAGGTCAGAGCTTCTGGAACTTCAGCCAGCTAAAGAAACTGCTCTTATTCTAGGCTCGCTCAAAACAGACAGCTTTAAAATTTATTACGTTTGGTACAGATTTATACAAATGGACCCAAGTCATGGTCTCTACCTCTGCATAGTCCTTGATTTGTAACTTCATGGTCATTTTCCATTCTGAGTTAGGTTTTGACAATGAGACTTGTTTTGACTCAAAAGAAGAGTTAAAAATGTATTTCTGGTTTCTACTTTATCTTTCAAATTTTATATTGGGCTGTTGAAGGACATTCTGGGAAAAACTGAGTTTTCCTCACTAAGGCTTTTCTGAATCAAATGAGATGTAATAAATGCTGTTCATCTTAATCCACTTCATTTGGGATGTTTTGTTTCACAGTGTGAGTGTGATGATTGAGAACTGACTGCTATGCTTGGTTGAAAAAAAACGAAAACCCAAAAATCCAGGGCAACATTGTCAAAGGAGTCTTCTGTTGGTGCTGCATCCCAAATGGAAAGAGACTAGAAGCACAGTGCGTTCCCCCATGGTGGCTGCTGATGCTGCTAGGTGCTGTTGAGTTGGTTCTGACTCACAGTAAAGCGATGTATAATAGAATGAAACACCAACCAGTCTGGGGCTTCCTCAGAACGGTTGTTCTGTTTGAGCCCATTGTTGCATCCACTCTGTCAAGCCATCTAGTTTTTGGTGTTTGTCCAATTTCACTCTCTACCCAACATATTGTCCTTTTCTAGGGACTGGTCCCTCCTGATAACATACCTAAAGAATGTGAGATGAAATCTCACCATCCTTGCTTCTAAGAAGCTCTGTTAGGCTGGGTTCTCTAGAGAAGCAAAACTAGGGCTGATATATCTGTATATCTATATCTATTATATATATATCTTGTCTTTTAATATAAATATGTAAAGAAACAAATATATATTTATATAAAAATTGTATGTCAAGGAGGTGTTCCTACAATTGTAGAAGTAGCCCGGTTCAGTCTGGTTCAAGACAGTGGGGTCAGATGTTCAACTGGAGGCTTTTTGTCTTAATTTTTAATCCTTTTGTTGGGAGCTCTTACAGATACCATAACAGTCCATAGTTCAATCATATCCAACAGTACTGTGCAATTGCTACCACAATTATTTCAAAACATTTTCTTTCTTCTGGAATTACTTGATATCAGCTCCCCTTTATCCTCTACCTCCCCCATCCTTGCCCCCAGGAACCCATATTCACTTACCATATATATTCATGTATAAGCTGAAAATGTTCTCAAAACTGGGGTCTGGCTTATACACAGGTCAGTGGTACCCCAGTGAGGTGTAACATCTCGCAGGTGATTGCCTTTCCTCCGCCGTTTATTCAAAGCCCCGCTGACTCTGCTGGGCTTTGAATGTTTGTTTACTCACATCTAACCAATCAGAGCCGTCCAATGACGTGGCTGACTCCAATTCACAGAAGAACCCGTAGTGATTCACTCTCGCTGGCAGCTGAACTGGTAAAGATGTGTCTGTGACTGCGCTCTGTCTCTTCCCTCTGGTCTCTGTGTTAATTCACATCCTGCATTTCCCACCCTAGGTTTATACTCGAATCAATCAGTTTTCTGGTTTCCCAGGTAGTAATTAGGTACTTCAGCTTATACTTGGGTCGGCTTATATTCGAGTATATATGGCATTTTCCCCCTATAATAGTTTCTTTTTTTTGCCATATCTTGCACAGTCTAATATATCCATCCACAGACAATTCTGTTGTTCGCTCCCACAGAGTGGGGTTTTACAGTCATAAGTGCTATCTGCTCTCTATTCCCTCCTTCGCCCCCGTCGCCCCTCTTCCCAGGCCCTCGGGGACCCATTACTCCTATTACTGTTTCTGAAGAGGCATCTATCTTGGCTTTCATGTCGCAAATAATCTTAAATATACAAATGAACATATGCAAATCCAATATGATTTGTGGAGTAAAACAAATAAAAAACCATAATAATAAGGGGAGGAAATATTCAAGAACCAGAGTAGAGTTATGTGGTTCATCGGTGCTATACTGATTTTTCATCCCTTCTGAGAGGGACTGTCTAATTGTCTCACAGGTTGGTTTTGCCACCACATTCATGCCTCTTCACATTGACTTGGTTACTTGTTTTCGAACTTCTGATACCTCTTCCTGTCGACACCTCATGATCATGCAGACTGGCATGCTTCCTCCATGTGGGCTTTGTTGCTTCCCTGCTAGATGGCTGCTTTTTAAGCTTCAAGTCTTTATGGGTGCATAAGCAAATGTGGTGAAGAAAGCTGATGGTGCCCGGCTATCAAAAGAGATAGTGTCTGGGGTCTTAAAGGCTTGAAGGTGAACAAGCGGCCATCTAGCTCAGAAGCAAATAAGCCCACATGGAAGAAGCACACCGGCCAGGGCGATCACGAGGTGCCCAAGGGACCAGGTATAAGGCATCATGCAAAAAAAAAAAGATATAAGTGTGTGTATGTATGTGTATATATGTGTATATGTATATATGTATGTATATATATGTATATATATCATATTAAATGAAGGGGGAAGTGCAGAGTGGAGACCCAAGGCCCAAGTGTCGACCAATGGAGATCCCCTCATAGAGGGGTTTAGGAGAGGAGATGGGTTAATTAGGGTGTGAGGTAGTATCGATGAAGAACACAGCTTTCCCCCGGATCCTGGATGCTTCCTCCCCCCAACTACCATGATCCGAATTCTACCTTGCAGGACTGGATAGGGCAGAGGTTGTACACTGGTGCATATGAGGGTTGGAGGTACAGGGAATCCAGGGTGGATGATACCTTCAGGACCAAGGGTGTGAGGGACGATGCTGGGAGAGTGGAGGGTGAGTGGGTTGGAAAGGGGGAACTGATTACAAGGATCCACATGTGACCTCTTCCCTGGGAGAGGGACAGCAGAGAAGGGGGGAAGGGAGACTCCGGATAGGGCAAGATATGACAAAACAACGATGTATAAATTACCAAGGGCATATGAGGGAGGGGGGAATGGGGAGGGAGGAGGGGAAAAAAAAGAGGACCTGATGCAAGGGGCTTAAGTGGAGAGCAAATGCCTTGAGAATGATTGGGGCAGGGAATGTATGGATGTGCTTTATACAATTGATGTATGTATATGTATGGATTGTGGTAAGAGTTGTATGAGTCCCTAATAAAATGTAAAAGAAGAAAAGAGAAAAAAATGATTATGGCAAAGACTGTACAGATGTGCTTTATACAATTGATGTATGTATATATATGAACTGTGAAAAGAATTGTATGAGCCCCAATAAATTGTTAAAATTAAAAAAAAAAAAAAGACCCTAGACACTGCTATTATATCTTATGATAGCCGGGCACCATCATCTTTCGTCACCACATTTGCTTATGTCCCTATTTTGTCTTCAGTGGTCATGTCAGGAAGGTGAGTATCATACAATGCCATGTTATTAAAACAAACCATTCTTGTACTGAGGTAAGATGCATGTTATTAAAACAAACCATTCTTGTACTGAGGTAAGATTTAAGTAGAGGTCCAAAGTCCATTTGCTCTCTTGCTGCATTTGCATATATGTACATGAATAAACAAGTACACACACATATATCTACATTCTTATTTTTATTTTTTTCCTCCTGCCCCATGATCATGTTTACTTATTGTTCACCTCTCAATAATTCCTCTCAGATACAACTCAATTGATCATACACAACCAGAAAAAGCTATACCCTCCTCGCCATCAATTTTAGAACACTTACAAGTCATTGTTGGCTCCTCACTCATCCATCCCCCCTCCCATGCCTTCCAGGAACCATCAGGAGCAGCCACTGTCTCTGTAAGATTGCCTATCCTGTCTATCTTCTATAGATAAACACCAAAAGCAAGCAAAAAAAGCAAACAAACAAAACATACAGATAGTCACAAAACTAATAGGGGTCCTGATATAGAGCAGATGAGTATCTCTCAATTAAACAGAGAGAAGGATATGTTATAAACCATCACCCCAGTCTGTTGGCACTTCTTGACTCACATAGCTTCCAGGGTTGATGAACCAGGACACAGGAAGTCAGACCAGGTAGCAGGAGGATAAAGCAAGAATACAAAGCAGGAGGACTGAAGCTGGTGGATGCAGTGGTGGATGAATCCAAGGTTGGCAGGTCAGAAGGCTGTCCCCCAGGGCCAGCAGGCAATGTGGTGGGTCATTGACTCAAGTCCAAAGACCCAAAGGTCAATGAACCAGATACTGGGTCTAGATAAGCAAGAAACAAGGATGTTTTCCACAGTGTCTCCTTATCTATATGAAGTAGGCCACTCCCCTGAAGAAACACCATGGAGACTGTGCCCTGAAGAAAGGATTGCAGTCCACCCTGACCTTCCCATGACTACTTGACTCTTCACAGCAGAGCCCATCATGGAGTTGTTGACATTATGTTAGGTCACAACACACCAAGTTACTGAGAATCCTGGCCTAGCCAAGTTGACACAAAACCTAACTATCATAGGAGCTTTCTGGCTATATTTCTTCCAAGACAGGATTGTTTGTTCCTCTCACAGTCTACGGTAATTTCATTATTCTTTACCAGCAGCATAATTCAAATGGATCAATGCTTCTTCAGTCTTCCTTATTCATTGTTCAACTTTCAAATGCATATGAAGTGATTGGAAAATACTGTCTTGAGTCAGGTCCTCAAAATTATATCCTTGCTATTCAATACTTCGAAGAAGTCTTGTGCAGCAGATTTACGCTACACAATACATCATTTGATTTCTTGCCTACTCCTTCCTTGAGCCCTGATTGGGCACCTAAGCAAAATGAAGTCCTTGACAACTTCACCCCTTTCTCCATTTAGTATGGTGTTTTCTATTGGTCCAGATGTGGGGATTTGGATTTTTTTTTAAACTGAGTTGTCATCTATACTGTTAGCTACAATCTTATTTCATCAGCATGTGCATCAAATCCTGGGTTTCAGCAAGCCGAGTTGTATCATCTGCATATCACTGGTTGTTAATATGCCTTCTTTTAATCCTGATGGCACAGTCTTATTTAAA
This sequence comes from Tenrec ecaudatus, assembly GCF_050624435.1. Taxonomy (NCBI): domain Eukaryota; kingdom Metazoa; phylum Chordata; class Mammalia; order Afrosoricida; family Tenrecidae; genus Tenrec; species Tenrec ecaudatus. The sequence goes on from NC_134532.1 coordinate 70,863,276, forward strand.
TAGTTCAGAAAGAGGGTTTAAATGAATCTGGTAGTGTAAATAATTTGTGGTTAGCTACGAACCTAAAGGCGGTCAATATGACTCCTTCCAGTCAGGCTGCAAAGGAAAGACTGGACGATCTACTGCTATGAAGATTACAGTCAAGAAAACCCTCTGGAGCTCAGTTCTACTCGGTAACACCTGACGTTGTCACACGTTAGACTCAACTTCATGGGCATGGTTTTGTGTTTTTTGGTTTTAGCAGGTTCAAGGTCCAACGATGTACCTTTTTCTTTGAGGACATATCCCTGCATGACTCCAGACAACTGGTTCCTGAAAACTACCGCAATGCGTCAGACCCCTAAAATTTCAATCTTATTGGAAAGGTAGTTTCTGCCTCTTAGTGCCAGATTTATCATCTATAAAGCCTTAGCTGCAAAGGACTCTTGAAAATGTAATATGTATCTTTCCAGATCTTGGTATATCTTGGGGAAGGATATGGAATAGAAAGGGCTATAAATGGGTTGCTAAGGGCACCAGACAATATCCGCTCCATTCATATCTTTCAGATTGAGAAAACACTACGAGCCTTAACTTTCACTCTGCTCCTTTATATATTCTCTTCCCCAGACAAATGTGACAGCTGACAATCCCTGACCCTTATTTTTCTGTACGTATACTATTAGTTTGGTTTGGTTTTGCTTTGCTTTCTTTGCATGAAAGACTGTTTTTGTAACTGTTAAAATCTTGATCCATCACTATTCCAATCACTATTACCTCTGGTAGAAGTTGATGGATTCTTCCAGCAAGATGTGCTTTCTACGACCTTTGAATCCCCACCACACTTAGTTCTTCTGTCATTATACATCTCTTACTTAATATTATTGTAATATTTGTATATCTGTAATTTTTTGTATCGCACCAAGACCTTGGGAGCTGAGGTCATTTCATAGTTATCTTTTATAACCCCATCCAAATAAATCCAAACCCAATGCAATCAACTTGATCTTGAATTATAGCAACCCCATACAGCAAAATAGAACTGCTCCTGGAAACAGGGTTTCCAAGGCTGTCCATTTTCAGGGAAGCAGACAGTCTCCCATTTGTCTGATGGAGTAGCTAGTGGTTCCAACTGCTTCTCCTGCTGCACCTCCAGCACTGCTTCCTTTTAATAATCCATGTAATATTAATAAAATTTCTTGGACATGTGTGCTTAACACATGTATTGAAATTGTGCATAATGCGCTCAGGGACTCTTGTAGAAATGATGGTAAATATCAAGATAAATATGTATGCGATCAATCCTCAGGGAATTCATAAACTGATCCAGGTGGACAAGATGCCGACCCTGAACCTTCAAAACAGATGAAGTTGCTAGTACTTTGAGTGGAGTCACAATTAGTGGATTGGATTTTCTCAGAAGTGCTGAACAAATTCAGAAAACTTGCTCCCTTAAAAGCTTGTTTTTAATTAATATCATTTTTCTATAAGATGTACATGAATCATAAGAAATGATGAGGCATTCACAAATTTGCTTCAGTTTCTCGCCAGGCCTCTTTGAACATTATGAAAAAGAACGTTCTTGATTGCTTTCATTATACTAGGATATACTTGTCTCAGTCCCTACAACTTCTTGGTTCATGTTATTTTCAAGTACTGGATATTTTGAAGACATGGTAACTGGTGACATCCCTTCCCAGGCTCCCTTCCTCCTTCTGATGAAAGAGACTGCTGCTTGAGTTGATTCCAGATGGGCCATGACTAATGGCGTTAGTTACTGGCTTAACTTACATAGGGATTTTCCGCTACATGTTCTATTATTAGAGAAAATGGGTGGGGAAGAAGTGTCTTGTGCCATATTCTTTTCAGTTGCTGGCTGTGCTTTGGGAAATGAGGAAGCCAAGAAGAAAAAGGTGGGGATCAGTCTGTGGTGACTTTGAATCCACCAGACTGTGGGTATATAAATGCCTCCACTCTGGAGGCCTGAGGGAGACCAGCGCTTTGCGCTCCCTCCGACGATGGGCTTCTTTATGTGAACATGTGGATGTTAAGGGCTGTCTGCAGACATGAGAGATGACGTCCCTCTGTTGTTTCAGGATTAGGAAGATGGAGCCTCCAGAAGCTGGGTGCCAGTGGAAAAACCAACAAAGAGCCGCCACAGAGAAAGCAGTTCAGCAAGATTTCGTTTTAGCCTCTGCCAACCTCAACTCATCAACGCGCAGGCTGCATATGTTTAGAATTAACAAGAAATGTATTATCCTTGTGCCCTCCCCTCCCCAACCCTCCCCCACTCTTTGGGTTGCATATCCAAAAAGGAATGACGCTCCAGGCTCCTCGGAGGTCGTCCATCTCTCAACACAGGTGCAGTGGAAAGAGCTCGCTCCCACCCAACTTAGCTCTTCAGCTGGCCACCTTGCTTGCTGCATTCTCATTGGGTTGGGAGCAGTTTTATTTTCATTGCTCTCGGGAGGGTTAATGAGCTTTTAAGAACACCTGCAACAATTCCAGATTCTGCACAGCAATTTAAAGGTTCAGAAAATGTTTTAAAGAGCACCTGTGTGTGTGTGTGTGTGTGTGTGTGTGTGTGTGTGTGTGTGTGGCGGCGGGGGAGGGGGAATACCTTGCCCAGATAAATGAAATTGCGACCATGAGAGCAACTTAATCCGATATCTACTTTTACTTCTTCTCCTCTTCCCACCCAGCCCCCAACCTCCCACCCCCTGCCCCCAGCGATATTCCTAAACCCTAATGCCTTCCCTGGCTACCACAAAGTCTCCTTGACCCAAGACATAAATGAGCAGATCCTCAAGCGCTGAATAGAGGTCTGATTAAATGATTTTTAATTTATGATAAAATGCTAAGAGTGCTTTTCCAGGCCCCTATTGGATACCTTACAAAAGGAAGGCTTTCAAGTCTACCTTTAGAAAGGGATCTAAAATATTTAGACGCCGTCCTTCTAATTTTAGCTATGCTCACTGTTAACTCTTGCTTGGTCTCTGCTGGGATCAAGACGCTCTCGAGTTTATGCTTGGCTGGTTTTAGTTCTGATCTGAAAGTCGGGTATTTGTCTTCAGCTGTTCTCTTCAGAACAGAAAGCAGGATACATTGAAACTTACCATCTACCCGCTAGACCTTTCTTTTTTTAATTAATAAATCTTTTTATTGGGGCTCATACAGCTCTTATCACAATCCGTGCATACATCAATTGAGCAAAGCACCCTTATACATTCGTTGCACTTGTCATTCTCATAATTGACCTTCCACTTGGGTTCCTGGAATCAGCTCGGTTTCCCTTTTTCCCCCTCCCCCTCCCTCTCCGCTCCCCCCTTCCCCCTGGTCCCTTGATAGTTTATAAATAATTATATCTTATCTTACACTCCCCGGCGTCTCCCCTCACCCACCTCCCCATTGCCCATCTCCCAGAGAGGAGGTTACACATAGATCTCCAAGATCGGTTCTCCCTTTCTACACCCCCTTCCCTCCTGGTGTCGCCACTCCCACCGCTGGTGTTGAGGGGTTCGTCTGTCCTAGATTCCCTGTGTCTCCAGATCCCTACTGCACCGCTGTGCATCCTCTGGTATAACCAGGTCCTCAAGGTTGAATTGGGGTCATGATGATTGGGAGGGGAGGAAGCATTCAGGAACTAGAGGAAGGTTTTGAGTTTCATTGTTGCTACACTGAACCCTGAGTGACTCATCTCCTCCCCACTACCCCTCTGGAAGGGATGTCCAGCTGGCTACAGATGGGCATTGGGTCCCCATCATGCACTCCCCCTCATTCACGGTGATGTGATTCTCACCACCGCCCCGCCTTTGTTGTTTGAGACCTGGTCTCCTCTGCCCTTCACGACCACCTATGTTGGTGTGCTGCTTCCTTGATGGATGGTTCCTTGAGATAGAATGCATAACAAATCATAACCACTTTATTGGAAAATATGTCTCATGTCTTACTGGTTTTATATTTGTTACATGTTGATTTGTATTTACTTAGAAACCACAAGATTACTGATAATCAAAAATTATGAACTCTTGATTGTTGTGGCTAATTTTTAAAACCAGGTTTCACTTTATCTACCTCTCAACTTGCATTAAATTAAAAATTCAATTAATGTGTATTGATCAAAAAAAATGTGTATTGATCAGTTATAACCTTGGAGGCACACGCCAGGAGAAACGTGTTAATAGGATAATAATAATAATTTGTGTGTGTTTAAACTAGTTCATAAATGTTCATTTCTGAAGAAAGTTAAGGAAGCATTCAGAAATAGAAATGTCTCTTTAAGTTATCTTGACACTGATACCACTTAACTACTTTGTAAAATTAAAAAAAAACACTTCTATCGAGTCTGTTTCAACTCATAGTGACTCTATGTAGGACTTCTGGGACAAAAGAGGAAGAACCCCTTGTGGAGTGGTAGATTACACATTGGGTTATTAGCCACAAGGCCATCAGTTTGAACCTGCCAGCAGCTCCAAGGGAGAAAGATGGGACTAACTTCTCTTATAAAGTTACAGTCTCAGGAATCCACAGTAGTACTACTAACCTGCCCCATAGGGTGGCTGTGGCAGTGAGAATCAATGGCAGTGAGTTTTTTAGAGACAGTCAATCCTGACAGAAGCAGACAGCCTCATTTACCCCCATAAAGCAGCTAGTGTTTTTGTACCTCTAACCTGGCAGTTAGTTGTCCAGCATTTCTCCTTCAGTCATTGATTTCTTCACTGAAGTAGCTAATCTCTCGATGTTCATTAAAAAATTTAAATATACAGTTTTATCCCAAACTGTGCTAAGTTCTGAGGAGCACTCGTAGTGGAGTTGTTACAAGTTGGGCTGATAAATTCAAGGTTAGCAGTTCGAAACCACCAGCAGCTCAGAGGGAGAAAGACGGGGCTTTCTCCTCCTGTTAATAAGGAGCTACAGTCTCAGAAACTCACAGGGGCAATTCTACCCTGTCCTATAGAGTCGCTGTGAGTTGGCACCAACTCGATGGCAATGAGTTTGTCTTTGGTGCTAAATTCTACAGGAAATACTAAATATATATAAAATATTTGTCCTTGTGGAATTTGCAGTGTAATTTAGGGTACAAGATTAATATCTGTACATACATGTATATGTAACACAAATGATCAGTTTTAAGTAAGGCATCCTAATTCTGAATGCAAGCAACTCAGAGAAGCATGGCAACATTGGACGTGTAACTGATCCTGGGTGTTTAAGCCAGTAGATAGGTGAGAGAGGAGAAAGGGTAGCCTCAGACTTGAAAACAATGCATAAGACACAAAGGAAGGAACGCTACAGATGACATTCAATCCTTCATGCCCAGAGGGACCTACGCATGATCATCTAGATGGCCGCAAATAAAAAACCACATGGACCGTAGCATCTTCTCCATGAAACAGTATCTCCTCATGTTCCATAATTCATCAGATGGCACCAGTATCCTCCAGCTGGTGTGTTAGACAAAAAAACAAAAACAAAAAAAACCCCACAACAACCAGGAACACATTTTAAATTTGCCCCTGTTCTTCCCCTCTGACGTCAATTCTATCATTCTCTATTCTGGGGGCACCTTTTGAGAGGTCTTGGATGCTCATTTCCACAAGAACTTGATACCACCCATTTCAAGTAGCTCGCTCCTTAACTCTCCTGGAGACAGGTTTTGACCTTTAGTTTCTCAGCTTGGGACTATTTGACTTTGATATTGAATTTCTCATCTTAAACTAATATTTTAAAATTAGTGAAGAGATTGAGAATGATGACCTAATTTTAATCATGTGCTTTTCTGAGTTGAAGCCTCTATTTTAGTTTCCTAGTTTTTCACACGGGCCAGTCCATTAATGTACTGCAGCCTTTGGACATTGAGCTTGGCTATGTAATTTTGGCCAGTGAAATGTGGAAAGGAGAGAACATTCATGAATCTGACTATCATCCTGAGCTAAATCAAGTCCATTCATGGACAGCCACGCAGAGCTAAACCAAATCACAACTTACCCACAGACCTGTAAATAAGAAATAAATGTTTGTTGTTATAATCTGCTAATATTTTTTGTTGTTTATGACTGTAGTAAAACATGATAATATGCAGGAACTTCTGGGAGGAAAAAATCTTCTACCTAATCTCCTAGCTTTCAGTTTTACTTCTCTATGCCGTCATATTATGATGTAGTCTTGCATAGAAGTTATGTCTTCTCTACCATGTGGGCTCCACAATATGTCTCACCTGAAATGAGAAAGTACTCGGATCTTCTAAAAGGCACGTCACAATCAAATGCTTCACATTGACCTTTCCCAGGCATAGTTGTTTTTCCCCTCCCTCTCTGATTTGTAAAATGTGATGGAAGAGACATAAGAAGCTTTCTGTGGAAATAATACTCAAAGAGAGTCATGGATCTTAGTCATGGCAGTTTCTTGGGGTTTTGGTAATATATTGGATGGGTGTGGGTATGCATGGCAAATGTTCCGGTGGCTGTAGGGAAGTTCAGATTTTTTATTTTCATTGCCGGGGTAACTGAACAAAGAGATCTTAGGGGGTTTCTCGTTGTTACTGCTTTTAAGTAGAGGGAAGCCTCCCTCTGCTCAGCTTTCCCATGGTATGGTTTGAATTCTTGATTTGGTGGTTGTTATGGGCCTTGCAAACATCATGCAACTTTAAAGCAAAGCAATAATAGAATAATTTCTATGAAAAATGTTTTCTTTTTTGATTTTCCTTTCAACCATTGAATCACTAAAATACCACTTAACTGGGATATCTGTTTCTTCTTATCTTAGTTTTAAAATTAGATGTGTTTCTGATTAACTCTGAAATTATTAACACATCATCATCGTCAGGAAAAACTGCTGAAATTAGGGTTAAAGAGATCTTCTTGTGATTTCCTCTCATCCTAGTTCAGCTTTACTGCTTAACCTCTCGCTTCTCTTATGTCTTCTGGATTTTTCCTTTGATCTATTGCAGACATCCAATGCCCCTTCCTTCTCTCTCTCTGTCTCTCTCTCTCTGTCTCTCTCTCTCTCTCTCTCTCTCTCTCTCTCTCTCTCCTTCTTCTTCTTTCAGTCTCTGACTTGTGACAGTTCACTAGGGAAGGGTTCTCTTCATCTTTCTTTTGTTATTATTGTAAAAAATATACATATGTAGCACATTTTATTTATTTATTTATATCAAAAGGGAAGAAATTTATTGGAGGCCATATGGGAAACTCTATAGGGACACAACATACCCTACTGTGTAGGCATGCCCAGCAAAGGGTCACACCATTCACTGTACCCCAAGTCCTAGAGGGACTCTCCCTGAGCTGTGCCCCAAAGCCCCAGGATTGGCTGGGGGTGAGCACAACATTTTATACATTGCCTATCATAGGTATTTTATATGAGATGTTTGTCCTTTCATAAGTGACTTCATTCATTCTCCTTGTGGAACAAATTGAAGTCAGGAACATAACAATAAAAAGTGTCATAGGCAACCATTGCTCATCTACTCACTTTTTGATATGATTAGATTAAAAAGACTACATCATTATGTGAAAATCCGCAGTATCTGATAATAGAGGAGGACCACATCAGACCACATAATGGAGAGTGTATGTCAACTTGGCTAAACCAGGATTCTCAGTAGCTTGCAGTTCAGATGTATTCATACCCCATGATGAGATCTTATATCATGCAGTCACTTCCATGTTGAGATGGCTATTTACAGCCAATCAACTGAAAGGGACTTTCCTCGGGATGAGGTCTGCTTCCAATATAGTGTCTGTTCAGGCAAAACTTACTTGCTTTTCCTGGGTCTGAATCCTGCATCTGGCTCATCCTGACCTAGGGTTTTTGGACTTCAGCCAGTAAGTATATCACCTAACAATCTCAAAGTGGCCTTTACAAGAGAACCCTGCCTTCTAACTCGTTGAACTTGAGTTTATCAGGGTCATAATGTATGAAGAGAGGATTGTTTCTGACATATTTTGACAAGTTATCTAATTATTTGCAATGGGAGGGAATTCTCGTCGCCCTTCCATAATATCTTTTTTCTCCCATTGTCATTATTGCAGGACTTTACCTTTTAAAAATGCTGTTCTTTTCATTAGGTTTCAAGAGAATTCAAAAATAGAGAAGGATACAAGCAGAACTAGCTGTTGTAATGAGAGCTGCAACAGGTGGACCCAATAGAATGGGAGAAAATGGCTGTGGTGGTTATATAGCCGTTTGTCAATTTGAGGATGAAGAGGGAAGGGCTAGAGTGTAGCCTGTCAATCAAGATATAACCAACAAGGCCTCTGTGTGGGCATGGTCTTCTCCTGAAAACCCTGGGAGCTCCAGTGTTTCCTCCTTGGAGGCACAAGACACTTCTCTCTCTCTGCTCATTCTGAGAGATGCTCTACTGACAAGGCACATGGCACTGTGCTGATAGACCTCATGCCCTGGGAACTGGAGGAGCCAAGGGGAGGCCCCTGCCAATGCTGAGATGCTTCTCCCACCACTGGATCCACAGACTTTGCTCCCACTGGCCTGTGATCTTCCTGCATTCGGCCTCATCGCACGTGTTTTGTGAGTCTGAAGAGGACTTTATAGATCGGTATCAGACATATGGGCTAGTTTTGGACTTATGGATTTGAGCTGGACTGAGCTGGGATGTTTTCTTAATGTACAGTTGCTATTTTAGATAAAGCTCTTTCTTATACACATATGAATCTCCCTGGATTTGTTTCTCTAGTCTACCCAGACTAACACAATTGTGGAACAGGATCTCAAATTCCTACAAACAAAACCCAGGCCCACTGGAATGTCGGAGACTGGAAGACTGCTTGAGCCTACTTCCCCGAGATGCTCTTCAAACCTTGAACCAAACCACACAAACCCCAGATGTCAATTTGAACACTGGCTGAAAAAGGAAGAAAGAAATCCATCTGAAAGTACTGTGCTTTTTTTTTTTAAATCACTTTTATGAGACCAAATGGTCAAAAATTAATTTGAAACAAAGTGAGACTCTAAGGAGGCAAGGGAACTAGGTTAATGGAAATGGAAACAATGCGAATGGCCATTCATTATGAGAATGTAATGAATGAGTTGGAGAGACTTTGTTGAATGGGAAATTATTATGAAAACGCAATAAAATATTTCAAGAAAAATAGATGTAATGGTTCAATTTGCCATGTTTAATTTAGCAGTCTCCTGAATTTAAAAAAAATCAATTGAAGTATAACCACATACATATATGTAAATATATATACCCCCACATTTATGTTCAGGAAAACATGCTAAACACACTAATAATAAGCACTCTACTTAAAGAATTTTACACATATCTGTATAACCACCAGTCATCTGCCTGCTTCTCCTACTGTGGTGGTTTGCTTGTTGCTAAGATCCAACAAGCAAGGTCAGCCAGGTGGAATGGATTTCAACGGAACTTCCAAAGCACAGACTAGAAAGAAGGGATTCGCCGCGGCAAAGCTCACTCAGCACTGGAACATGGTCAGACAATGCTGGAAGATGAGTCCCTTAGGTTGGAAGGCACTGAAAATCCAACTAGATAAAGAGCTCCCTCCTTAACGTCTCTCACCGGGATTGAATCGACTCTGACTCCGAGACCCCGTAGGACAGGGTAAAACTGTCGTTGTGGGTTTCCAGCTCTTCATGGGAGTCAAACCCCTCATATTTCTTCCACGCAGCAGTTGGTGGTTTCAACCTGCTGACCCCGTCGTTAAAAGCCCTATGTGTCACTACTGCACCACCCAGGCTCCCGTCCTTAAAGTCGACTCCGTCTGAAAGATGTGGATGGAGGACCGCTTCGGGGACCTTCATTTTTTTTATCAGAAACGACTCAAATTGAGAAGAAACAGCTGCAAGCATTCCTATCACAGTGCCCAGGGCTCCCAGAAAGAATGGCGGGGATATGTGATGAGATCATACATATACTGGGTCTCTATAAGTCAGACCTCCCTTGATGTCACCCACCAACTACAACAGCCTTCCCCACAGAAGATTCTGCACTCTTAAACTTATACCACATCAAAATTGCAGTTTTTTTATATCTTCGAGGGCCTTGACTCACGTTTCTTTAAGGTAGTGTTTAAGTTACAGGAACAACAATAAGTTTGAAGGGGCAGGATCAGGGCTGTAGGGTGGATGGGGTCAGGATTCCCAATGAAATACTCCTAGGACAGCCCTGTTACCTTCTAAAACTGGACGATGGCATTGTCATCAAGATGGGAATTTCTTGGCACAATTGTCTAGGACTTTTTCTCACCAATACAATTTTCCATTTTCTTAAAAATTATTAATTATTGTGTTCGTCTAGGTACATTAGAGAAACAAATCCACAGAAACTCATATGGATTAGAGAGAGTTTTATATAAAAGGGTAAGTACATTAAGAAAGCATTCCAACTCAGTGCTGCCCAAACCCATAAGTCCAACATTTTCCCATATGTCTGACACCAATCCACAAAGTCCTTCTCCATCTCACAAAAACACACACAATGATGCTGACTGCAGGGGGAAAGCCACGTCAGTGAACATGTAAGCATCTCAGCGCTGTCAGGGGTCTCTACATAACTACTCCAGCACCCAGGGCTACACTGGGGTAGGTCCATGTAGCTTCTCCTTGGGGATGTCTTGCAGGAAGTGAGCCTTGCCAGCTGAAGCACGGAACTGGCTAAGGCAGTTGCACCCTGGTCCGGCCATCACAAAGCAAGAGACCTGAGAGCTAGAAAGGCGAGGCTCACCAAGCCATTTATCTCTCTGCCCTTCAATGAACCCCACGTGTGTTTATTGGCCAGGTTGGCACAATAAGCCTTAACTATCTCAATTATCCTCCACGATTATCTTGTGTCCTTTGAGAAGGTATATCAAGGTTACCCCTGTGAATTGTCCACAAGCAGTCTGAACTGACCACTCTGTCTCTAATTTAACTGACGCAGCAGAGACCCTTGAGGGATACTGTTTTGATTGGGCCTTTTGAGGGGCGACACTTTAGCAAAACTAAAACAAGTGTACCACTGAGAGAACTTGTCTACATCCAGTCACTGATCACAGAGACATGTTTAAACACAGTTTGTTTGGAATAAACCCATAGATGTGTTAACTGAGACTCTAGTAGCAATATTTTTTGCTCGCATTTATATCTGAGTAGTGATCTCTTGCCTTTTAAAGATGGAAACAAGATGAGCAGGTGTACCCTCATCACATAACCCCCAATATTTTTTTCTGCAAGTCCTACAACAGGAAAGAACAAGACCTAAAATGCATATGAACTGAAAAATGAATGAATAAAAACAACATTGTTGTTATTTGCTGCTGCCATAGTTATATACATGGAAGAAAGCACGTGGATATCCAAAGAAACTACTAGAATCAATAAGTGAATTTAGACTGTTGCTGATAATAAAATCATAATGGAAGGCCGTTATGTTTCTATAATTTATATCTATTCTACATTGAAAAATATATTTTAAAAATACTATGTGCAATTTGATGTGAAAGATGGATGATGAAATGGATTCACTGGTGGAAAAAGCAGGCAAACAGTAGATGGTTAAGAGCAAAGGAGGTGGCCCACACCCAGTCACAGAAGTAGATGGTTAAGAGCAAAGGAGGTGGCCCACACCCAGTCACAGAAGCAGTGTACTATGAGAGGAATGATTCGGGTCAGAAGAGGGAGAAAGGGATGCAGCGTGAAGATATGTCTGACTTCTGCGTTGGGAGCCAGTCTTGGGAGCCAGAGGAGGTCGGATGTGGCTTCCATGCTGTAAGTGCATCACATTTTCTCTTGTCTTCCTTAGTCTTTGTCAAATTTTCACATGCATAGGACACATTGGAAATACCATGGCTTGAGTCAGGCTGTTTAACACCTTAAATAAATCTAGTGCAGCAGATTTACCCAGTGCAATACATATTTTTATTTCTCAACTGCTAAGCACTGAGTGTACACTAAGTTAAACGAAATCCCTGATGTCTGTAAACTTCTCTCCATTTCCTCTGAGGATGTTCACTAACCTAGTGAGGATTTTTGTTCTCTTTGCATCAAATTATAATCCATACTGAAGTCTTTAATTTTCATCAGTAAATACTTGAAATCATTCTTTTATTCAGCAAGCAAGGATGTGTCATCTGCATATCACAGAGAGCTTTAAGCCTTCCTTCAATGCTGTTACTAAGTCTATGAAGATACAGACTAGTTTCATGGTTACTTGCTTAGCATACAGAATGACTTCATTTAGTCCTCACTGAAGAACTGTGGTTTCACTACATGTTAGAAAGATTGTCTGCATTCCACTTATCATGAATCAGATCCATAAATCATGCTCCCCACCCCCATTTGCTGTACTGAACACACACGGCATATCTAAGCACTAACAAAAAATATTTAAGCTTTGAGTTGCAATATTGGAGTCTGTGGTGAAAATACTGAATGATGGGGAAGCAGCAAAAGAAAATGTAAAGAATATATATAGAATTGTATCTAAAATAATTGGTTGATGTTTATTTCAGGAGGAAGCACCTAATCAAGAATTGATGGTTTTAAAAGAAAACAGTCAAGCCACATTGAAGGCAATGACAAAAAGCAGGACTCCAGGAATTGATAGAATAACAATAGAACCCCAATAAAATGATTTTAAAAAAAGAATAACAATAGAAAAATTTCAACAAACACTTACTCTTCTATGTCAAGAAAATTGGAAGACTATTGGCCAACTGATTGGAAGAGATGCGTATTTGTGCCCATTCCAAAGCAAAGGCTGCTTAACGCTTGAAAGACATCTTGTGTAAGAGATTGCTACTTGAGTTTTAGGCCATGCATGCATGGGTTTATTCCAAACAAAATGTGTCAAACATATCTCTGTGATCAGCCGATGGCTGTACACAAATTCTCTCCGTAATTCAAGGGAGTACCCCTCCCAGCCCCGCCAAAGCAGGAAAATGCTCTTTGGGGTGGAGCTTTTGTACTACATCTTTTTCCTGCTAGGCAAGCATCAGCAACTCACTTTGAGTTAGTGTACTTTTTCCCTATTCTGAGCCCAATCATTCCTCTTACAGTACAGCACTCTACCCTCCACTTTCAATTCCAGTGGTATTGCCTAGGAAGGTTCTGTGGGTCACAGTGAATTTTTTCATCAACACAGTTTTGTCAAACTTCATTTTGGGGGATGGCAAATATATGAGAACAACATGTGGCTGTGAAATTTTGTTTCCTGCTCAGGGAAAAATGGTCCAGAAACTGTTGTGATGTTGAGCACAAGGACATCGCTATGGGAAAAACTCAAGTGTATGAGTGGTTTTCTCATTTCAAAAAAGGTGAAATGTCAGTTGATGACAACCCTCATTCTGGATGTCACTGGACGTTCTGAGCAGACAAAAATATTGACAAAATTTGTACATTGTGCTCAAAGACTGACAATGGACCATTGAAGAGATAGGGAAGTTATCTGGACTACTTTGGAGCTTGGTTTGGCGAATTTTAATGGAAAATTTGGGAATTAGGAGGGTCAGTGAAAAATATGTGCCTCGGGTTCTGACTGACCAGCAAAAAGAACGTGGAGTGGGAACATGCTGTGCTTTGAAAGAACAGCTCCAACGTGACCTAGACTTTTCCCCAAGGTCATTACTGGTGATGAAACATGGGGTTCTTCTTGCAACCCCAAAAGCAAACATCAACCAAGCCAGTGGAAGACTTCATAATCCCCTCAACACCCCCCACCCCCCACATTGTCACCTGAAATCAAAGATCAATGATGCTCATTTTCTTTTTGATGTGAGGGGATAGTGCGTTTGGAGTTCATCCAGGTCAGACTGTTAATCAAGCTTTCTAGTTAGAGGTTCTGAAAGATTGTGTAACGGTGTGTGACCAAAAAAAGGGGGGGTGCCTGATTTTTGGAAATCAGGGGACTGGTTGCCATGATAATGATAATGCATCTTGCTCGCACAGCCATCTCAGTGCACCAGATTTTGATGAAAAAACATGCGTGTCTTGCCCCATGCACCTAATCACCTGACCTCTGTGTGACTTCTTTTTGTTTCTGCGAATGAAGAGGGACATGACATGACAGCCATTTGATAACATGGAAGAAGTGAAGAAAAAAATGAGGGAGGTATTTTCAACCATCTAAACAGATGAGTTTGAAAAATGTTTCCAAAAATGGAATCACAGATTTGACAAATGAATTAAGTGTAGTTGAGAGTGCTTTGAAGTTGATAAGTTTGTTTTGTAAAAATATTTAAATACATACCTTTTTTTGAGGTGGGGGGGCAATCTGATTTTTGGAGGGTACCCCCTTGTGCACTTGTTTTCGTCTTTCATACAGTGCTGTCCCAAAACAAGACCCTATGAAATAGCTTTCCAAGAGTGCCTTCAGGGTGATCCAATAGAATATGGGAACTTTTCATAATATAATTAATATTACATACAAGTGAAATTTTGTTGAAGATGGTTGAAAAATGGCTACAGCTGTATAATGACAGAGAACAGCCTGAAGTCCAAGCAGGAGTTACCAGAGGACATGGAATGAAGATATCAGAAGGATCTTGGCTAGAAGTAGGAAATGCCCAAAAATTATTTACCTCTGTTTTATTGCCTATTCAAAGGCATTCAATTGTATGGGTTATAGCAAACTGTGGATAAGTTTACAAAGAATGGGAATCCAAAAAACTTAATTGTGCTTATAGGGAATTGTACAGAAACTAAAAGGCTAAGTTATACAAAATAAGGGATACTGCATGGTTTAAAATCAGTAAAGGTGTGCATAAGAATTGTGTCTATTTACCATATTTAATGAAGTTTGATGTTGAACAAATGAGGACATGGTGGAGAGGTCACATCTGATCCCTTATAACTATACAAGGGGGAAGGAAAATGAAACTCTACACCAGACCAAGGCGATTTCTATGATGTAGAGATCACACAGGTCTCTACCCTCTACTTTCTTTACCATATTTCGATGTCAACATCCTTCTCAAAGCACTCTACTTCTCTCTTGGGTTCAATTATCTGTTTCAATGACCATATGTAACACACAGACAAAACTCACAATTATGGGGGTTTATTACGGAAATTAACAAGTTGCAAATCAGGATCAAAAATTTTAAGAATATAGTTATCTTCTGAAGACAAAGTGCGTGAATAGGTAAATGTGGTGAAGAAAGCGGATGGTGCCCGGCTATCAAAATATATAGCATCTGGGGTTTTAAAAGCTTGAAGATAAGCAAGCGGCCATCTAGCTCAGAAGTAACAAAGCCCACATGGAAGAAGCACACCAGCCTGTGTGATTATGAGGTGCTGAAGGGATGAGCTATCAGGCATCAAAGAACAAAAAAGTCATATCATTGGGTGCACACCTCCATGATACGATTGCTGAGGACAAACGGGTGCATAAGCAAATGTGGCGAAGAAAGCTGATGGTGCCCGGCTATCAAAAGAGATAGTGTCTGGGGTCTTAAAAGCTTGAAGGTGAACAAGTGGCCATTTAGCTCAAAAGCAATAAAGCCCACATGGATGAAGCACACCAACCTATGTGATCACGAGGTGTCGAAGGGATCAGGTATAAGGCATCATCAGAACAAAAATATCATATCATTGTGAATGAGGTGGGGAGTGTGGAGTGGAGACCCAAAACCCATTTGTAGGCTACTGGACATCTCCTTACAGAAAGGTCTCTGGGAGGAGACAAGCCAGTCAGGGTGTGATGTAGCAATGATGAAAAATACAACTTTCCTCTAGTTCCTAAATGCTTCCTCCTCACCCACTATCATGATTCCAATTCTACATTGCAAATCTGGCCAAACCAGAGGATATACACTGGTACAGATAGGAACTGGAAACAGGGAATCCAGGACACATGAACCCCTCAGGACAAGTGGTGAGAGTGGCAACACCGGGAGGGTGGAGGGAAGGTGGGATAGAAAGGGGGAACCAATTACAAGGATCTACATACAACCTCCTCCATGGGGGACGGACAACAGAAAAGTGGGTGAAGGGAGATGTCAGACAGGGCAGGATATGACAAAATAATAATTTTATAAATTATCAAGGGTTCATGAGGGAGGGGGTAGCGGGGAGGGAGGGGAAAAATGAGGAGCTGATGCCAGGGGCTTAGGTGGAGAGCAAATGTTTTGAAAATGATGAGGGCAATGAATGGACAAATGTGCTTGACACAATTGATGTATGTATGGATTGTGATAAGAGTTGTGTGGGCCCCTAATAAAATGACTTTAAAAAAAGAAGTGGAAATGTAAAACAAAAAAAGAAATCTAAAAAAAAATGGATATAGTTCTTTTGTCTGCAGAAATTCTTAGCTATGTCAGCAAACATACCTCTCTTTGGTCCTTGGCCTCCTATCTACTTGGTCCCTTGACCTCTGCCCTGCTTAGATAAGTATTTAACAAAGCTCTTTTAGAACTGACATATGCCCAAAGGGCACCCCAGTTCAATCTAGCCTTTTGCCCCAAAACACTTCGCTTCTGTGGGCCTAAAAGTCTACTTTTCTCTGTGTTTCTCTAGGTGCCGAGTAAACTCATAATAACTTGGTATAACATTTCTGAACAAGATTTACTTTGAAATACTAAGAGTAGACAACATCAATTTTAAAAGAGCTCCTAGAAAAATAGTATAATTTTTACTCAAATTGAAGCAAGAGAAACATCCAATTTTTTATGAAGCTTGGGCAAAAGAATGGTGAAATCATTTATGCTTTACCAAAAGTTCATAGATATAATGTCTCAAAGAAGCCAGCAGTTTACAAAAGCTTAGCTCATTTTAAGAAGGCAATATTGAAGATGGAGATGTACACTGCAGGGGCAAACCAATGTGTAAGGGAGCAATTAATTTTGTTCTTGGCCTAGTTGAAGAAGACCGATGATTAATAGCAAAAACAAAAGCCAACACTATTGACATCTCAACTTCACACAATTCTGACTGAAAAATTAAAGTTGAGCCAACTTTCTGCTCTGTGGGGGGTAAAACTGTTACAATCTACTGCAGGTCAGCTGCAGACAAGAGCAGAGCTTTCTATAAAAAATTTAACCAAGTGAGATCAATATCCTGAGGCATTTCTTAGAAGAATTATAACAGGGAATTAAGTATGATTTTACCAGTATTCCTCCTGAAGACATCATGTAATCAAAGCAAGGCTATCAAGAGGAAGAAGTGATCCAATAAAAATAAAAGTAGATCAGTCAAGAGCAAAGGTCACGACAACAGTTTTTTTGGGAGGCTCATTTTGCTTGTTGACTTTCTGGAGGGTCAAACATCTGCTTATTATGAAAGTGTTCTGAAAAAGTTAGTCAAAGCTTTAACTGAAAAACACTCAGAAAAACTTGGCCAGAGAGTTCTTCTCCACCACCACAATGTTCCTGCACATTCCTTTCATCAGGAAAAGACCACCTTCCATTTCAATGTAAAATCATCTGACATCCAGCATGCATTCAGTCTTTCTTTGGCGCTGACTTTTTTTCTCTCTCTCCTAATTAAAAAAAAAAAAAAACCTTAGAAGGGATTTTTTTTCAATTAATAATGTAAAATAAGTTGTATTGACATTATTAAATTCCCAATTCTTTGCAGGTACATTAAATGGCTGGCATAATCAGTGTCCTGAATGTGATGTAGTTTATGTTGAGAAGTTAACTTTATATTTTTAATTTCATTTCCCATGAACTTTTGAAATCCATTCCTAATGTTATGACTAAAAATATATAAATTGCTTGTTTTTATGTGGGAACTCATCATTTCTTCATCTCTTAAACCCAATGGTTGAATATATATTTTTACTTTATCTGCTTAGTCTCAGAAGCATTTGAGTTTCTTATGGTTGGGTTAAGCCCTACTTTTTTCCCCTAATAATAAATGCTACCTTTGTCATATACCAAAGTCCTGGGTATATACTTGTCTTATTTATGTTTTTTTCTATTGATTTTTAAAGCCACATCCAATTTTATTTTGTTTTAGGTGTTTTATTATACACTTTGTATCGGCCTGTACTTTTAAATTTACTATGTTCCCAATTAAAATTTTAAAAGACTATTTATTGTGAACTGCATGGAGTTTTGGAGAGTAGAGGTTTTTGTTTTGTTTTGTGCATCAGTTTTAGAGTCAATGATTCCTACAAATTATATATTATCTCTTTCATGCCAATCCCCTCAATGTAACATCATCTTTCACACCTTCTCCCTGTGTTCCCTTCTTCTTTTTTTCCTAACTTTTCTGAATTTTGTCTTCAGATAAATGCTACCCTCTTGCCTCAAGTGGTAGATTCTTCTATGGTGTGTGCAGCAGCAGCTCCAGAGTGTTGTCATTACCTTATAGACCTGCCTCTTGTTTGGTGGAAACTTGTGCCACAGGGACCAGTTTAGGACCAATCCCAAAGGGTGATCAAAGACCAAAGACTCCACCTCAGGTTTCCATCTGAACCACAAGCCCAGTCCTTTGTGATTTTGAGTTTTGTTCCACGTTCCCAACCAGCCTGACAATTTTGTCTTCTTTGCTTTTTCTTTTTTTCCCCCTGTTCTGGAAATCCACTCAAAAATACGTTATTCCTCTTCATTGTGTCCATATAATTCTTAACCTTTCTTTCTTTTCTTTTTATTTTTTGTTCCTTTGGCTGTTTGCTCCTATAGATAACTATTGAGAGCTTTGTCTTTAAGCTTAATGGTTTGGCTTTCCATATTTGTCTCTGAGATATTGTGGCCGGGTGCAGCTCTCTGTTCACTGTTAGTGTAACACAGTTGAGAGCGGGCTGACTGGTCGTGGGTGCTCTGTACTGAGATTCAGGTGGCACAGGAGTAAATAGTAGCCCTCACCCAGTAGGTGTGAACAAGAAGAATAGTTGTGGCTGGGCAGTCTGGGCATGGTTGTCTCCTGTTAGGTAGAGCAAGAAAAATCCCCAATTCAAATCAGCAAACAAAAAAAATGAAGAGAAAACAAGCAAAATACTAAAGACTAAATGCAAGTGGGGGGAAGCAGGCAAACAACAGCAAGAAGAGGGAATTTAATAATTAAAAAGAAATGAACAGAAAATAAAAGCAAGGGAAGAGTAAAATAGAAGATCTGAAAAAAGAAAAATACAATAAGCAAAGCTAAGGGTAGAAGAATGAAAAGGTCATAAATAAAGGGGAAGAAACTAAGGAAAAAGAAGAGGAGAGAAAATAAACAGAAAAAGGAAGCAGGAGGAAAAAGAAAATGGGAAACCAGAGAAATAAATGCTTGAAAAACAAAGAAAGGGTGGGGGGAGAGAAATAAAAAAGCAAAGGAGAAAACTATGGGGGCAGGGCCCCTGGTATGGGTCAGTACCCTCTCCCAGGCGAGGATTTTATGCTCCTTGTTGGAACTTTAGTTGGAACTCCTGGTTTAAGATGGAGTTGCTGCCAGGCTGGATATTGTCTGGGGTCAGAGCACCTAATCTGTAAATAGTTCCTATTGGTTCAGATGGCTGCTACATTTTCCTCCCACTTTATGTTCAACTGCGCTGATGACGGGGAACTCCAGATTGGCAGTGGGGTACTCAGCTCCCCATCACAAAGGCATGACTCTGACACAGAACTGGGGCTGTGCAGCCGGGATGTCATCTGCTGCTGGGTGTGTGACCGTAAGTGCTGGCCACATTTCTGGTCTCCAGGAGGCTGTGGTGTGCCAAGCTGTTGTCTCTATTGAATGCTGCTTGAAAACATGTAAGAGAACTTTGTCACATCAGACTAGCCAGTAATTCACCAGTCTGTCTCCGCTCTTGCTGCTTTTAATCAGTGTCTTCTCTTAGTCTTTATGTCTTAGTCTTTATGTCAGTTCTCTATCCTTTCCTCTGAATCTTGGGATTCCAGAATTAACATGTGTATCTGTTTCATTAGGTCTCTCCTGTGTTTGTTGTAGAGGGCCTGTGTAGTATGTCTGCCTAGTATGTAGTATGTAGTATGTCTGCCTAGTTCACCGTCATGTCTGTGTTTCCCATCTAGTCTTCCATATAAACTTTAGAATTATTATTATATATTTGGTTCTAAGGGAATCATTTAAAAATAAAAACAATTTGGGATTAATTTTAACCTTTTAAAATAGAAAACATTTTCTATGTCTCTAATGTTTCCTCTATTTCCATTTTTTTATCTTTTTGTGGAGGTATTTGATATTTTGGGTTTAGTTATTTATAATTACTTTTGTTATTGATTGTTCTTCTGAAATGTTTTCTATCTTACTGTATCTTCCAAACCAAAAGACAAGCCCATTGCCATCCAGTCAATTCTGATGGCAATTACATCCCTGTAGGATGGAGTAGAACTACCTCATAGATTTTCTGAGACTATAGTCTTATGACAATTTCTCCCTTGAAGCAACTGCTAGACTTGAATTTCTGACTCTTTGGTGAGCATCTGAGAACTTAACCACAATACCACCAAGACCCTTGTTAAATCTTTGGATTTCTGTCTGTCTATTTATTTATTTATTTAAATTGATTTCTAGTTAAATGACCAGAATTTTCACTGTTCCTTAATAGCTGTTGTTAGTGTTAACTACCACCTATGAGGCCCCCAACTCAGGTTGGCTGCAGGTGCAATGAAATACTGATTGGTCTCTTGCTATTCTCTCACCAGTTGCCGATGGACTGCTGGCATCTGTCATCTTCTCACTGGCTAAATTTCAGAAGTAGATTATCAGGCCTTTCTTCCTGGTCTGTCTTAGCAACCTGGTCAGTATCACAGCAACCTGTTTAGCATCATAGCAACATGCAGGCTTCCACTGTTCACCCTCAGAGCAACACACAAGCCTCCACTTGACAGAAAGGGGGTGGCTGTACATTAGGTCCATTTTTTCCTAACATTAGTAGAAGTTAAAGTGGAAGAGCCACTGGGAGGATGTTAGCACCTCAGTTAACCATCTAACAATATTTCTGATCCAGAAATCACCCCCTCTCTGAAAAGTCACCGGGAACATGGTGCAAATCAAGAACATGGAGCATCCCTAAGAACGTAGAGGTAAGACCACCACCTAAATAGAAAATTTATGTCATCTTAGAATAGATGGAAGGTCCTCTGCAATGTCTAATTTTATAGGAAGTAATATAGATACTCCAGTTCAAAAGAGACAAATCTGCTCAAAGCTAAAATTAAAGTGGCCCGGATTGAAAGATCTCTTGTGTATCCTAGACCCTCTTTCCTAAAATAAGTTGTATAAATTAGGAGCTCTATTGGTGTCTTGGTTATGAGTTGGGCTGCTAACCACAAGGTCAGCAGTTCAAAGCCATCAGCTGCTTTGCGGGAGAGAACTTGGTTTTCTACTCTCATAAATATTTACAGTCTCTCAAACTCACAAGAACGGTTCTACCCAGCCCAATAGGGTCAATGTGAATCAAAGTTGACTCGAGGGCAGTGAGTTTAACTTCTGGTTTTATATCGAATGACTAAACGCAAGTCTGGAAGGAGCATCAACTATTCTAGTAAGCCTTAGTATAGGTTTTATTACTTTAGTAAGCCTTCGTTATCTTTCCCATATAACAGGCTTTGGTATCTATTATAATCTACCTATTTCTGCAAGTAGTTATAGAAAGATAAAAGTAAAGTTATTGGAGGGGAAAGTAATAGAAGAAAGAGGGTTAATGCAGAACCTAGATATGCTGATAGCAAGAAGAAAGAGCAGCTATTCGATGTGAGAGAAGAGTCAACGCTAGCTTTATATTAAGTGACCTGAAAGAGCTCATTCTACTGAGCAATGTAGAGCAAGAGTGGTGGTTTGAGCCCTTGGAGACATTAGGTGATTTCTGGACACATTACTGGGATGGTGCTACTGTTATCTCGTGGGCAGAGACCAGGGATACTGCTAAATGTCCTACAGTGCACAGGACATCCCTACACAACAAAGGATTTTCCAACCCAGAATGTCAGTTGTGGTGAGGATGAGGGACCTCGGTGTAAAGGAAAGCACCCAAACACCTGGAAGCCTTGACGTCAAAGAAAGCACGCACATCTTACACACCTTTGGATATCCCAGATAATAACAATAACATCAATGGAAAACATCAGATTAATAGCCACATCAAAATGAAGTACGAGTAGTTTGAAAGGTAAGTAGGTCATTTAGATAACCGTTTCAGTTAACCATTTAAAAAAATTTTAATGGTTGAGATTTGCAAAGACTTGGGGTTTACAAACATGAGTTTCAGTTATCTGAAAATTAATCTGTCTGGAAGACCTGACTTCTAATTAGTGTCAACTCTATGAAGCATTATAGAAAAACCAGGCCTATTTACAATTTTCATATGGTTCAATAATCATTTAGGAAAAAATTCTGGTTTACTGTTTTGGTATTCGCCCAAAGAGATGATCAAGAATTTTAAAAGTTCTAAAACAAACTTTGGTTTGGACTTTCAGGCCCCAGTGAACAGTCTTCCTATCTACAGTGAGGATTACACACTCTTAGGCCTGGTCCTCAGGAGCCCCTGGTTTCGAGTGCACTGAGCAGGGCATAGACTGCAAACTGGCTGTCCCTTCAGAACGAGGGCACATTTGGCTGTGGCATGAAAGAGCCAAGTGAATACGGTGCCAGTGAAGCAGGTTTCAGGAGTTTTCCTAGGTGGAAAGGCTAAGGGGAAGGAAGGTGACAGGGAAGGGTCACAGAAGTTTAGAAAATATTTTGGAAGTACCATGACTATGTTGAATATGCAACAACATCTGGAAACTGATTGAAAAAAGGCAACAACCGAAAAGCGCGCCCAGGGAAGAGAAAACAGAGCCCAGCTTGTTACAGATCTAAGTAGCTCAGGAACTTTTCCCAGGAAAAGTTCTATTTAAAAGAAAAAGAGGGAAGAACAACCTGTGGTATGATCTTGTGCCTCAGGAAGCAAACAGATGCCTGGCCAAGAAATCTCCACCTATGTTTCAGCATGCTTTCTGAGCCATGAAATCTGTGCAGGGAAGCAGGCCAGAAGAGTCAGACATTCCAACAGTAAGGGAAGATGGCACTCCTTTGACCAAAGACAAAAAGGTGCAGAGTCAGTGAGAGGTTTTTGGTTTTTTTTAAAGCAAAAAGGGGGCACATTTTATTGCTTCTTTAATTATTGGACCCATGTCTTCCCATTCCACTTTAATGAATTACTTTTTGAGTCCCCAAATTACTTTTAGTTACCAAACTACTAAGATGATACTGGACGGCGATGTGAGCTGAAAGAACATCTTTCCCAGTGTATTTATAACACAGCGCTGAATAATATTCACATCGGCACCCATTGGTCGTAAATCATGCTATCAGCACACTCTCTAATTGTTCAGAGCCAATCACATTTTTCCTATCCATCTTACAGAGTGAACACAGTCCTACCATGGTCCACTGGTTCTCAGTGGCCTCATTTAATTCATGGTGGAAAGGATATGTAATATGATCTTAAAACAGACTGTCACTTCAGATTTCCAGCGGTAATGAGGTAAAGACCACCAGAGCTGCTGGCTAGTATTTCTTGGGATGACTCAAAACTAAGTCAAAAAGCATTCCACCCAGACTTCGGGAGGACTATTCATCAAGAAGCTGGTCTTGTTACTCAGGAAGTTCATAGATTTCTTCCTCTGATATTTTTTGGTTCTTCCTAGTTACCAAAACCCTTTCTCCTTAGTTCCTCTGGGGACGGTCCTTGGTCTACACAGGAATGTCAGGTACTGCAGTTTAAAGAAAACATCCTTTTGGATTCAATATAATATGGATCTGTATAGAACAGGATAGCAGATAAATCATCTATTTGGGAAGAATTTTACTTCTAAAGATTAAAATTAACATAATACATCATCACCCATACCTCCTTTTACTCATTGTTCTGGGTAAATAAGGTTAAGTGGAGATTTAGGAAAATATTTTTTAGCATCAAAATGTTTCCAAATATACTGAAAGTGGTGAAAAAAACCAAAGACATACCACCCAAACAGTTCCAATCTCCTTCACAATGGACAACCAGCATGAATTCACACACACTTTTGTCTTTTGTGCAGACCCTCGGGCAGGATTTGAAAGTACACAGGTCATTAGGAGGTGATTTCTGGAAGCACTGTGAGGGAAGTAAGAAAAACCAGATTGAGTTAGAAAACAGGTTACCATTAGCAGAATGGTGGCTCAATCCTACAGGGGACTTCAGGAGATGGGGTGGCGCGTGCCTCCGGGTTGTCCCTCCTCAGTGGTGCAGGAGGTGGAACATTTATGAACCAAATCCTATGAATCATTGGCTAAAAGTTGTACCCATAGACTCCCAACTCCCAGTCAACCCTGGCTTCCTCTGCTTCAGCAGCCATAGAAAATCCTTCTGCAGAGAATTTCAGCAGTTCTTACAAGCTTGCTTTGAACAAGGAGAGCTGAAGTGATAATGGCAGTGAAATGCCATTATACACCTGCTGTTGTCTCAGGGGTGGGGTGGGGTGGGCGTGGGGGGGCTGTTAATCCTCACCCCCTCTCCCTCTTGGTCCATAATTGGCCAGTCAGATTGTTTCATTCCTACCACCCCAGTATTTGACTCCCATGTCCCCAGGGAGACCAACAGCCTTTTCTAGGGAATATCAGTAGAAGTTCCCAGTATTCTCTCTAGCCCGAGGAGCCCTGGTGTTGTAGTGGTTACGCATTGGACTGTGATGTTCATGGCAGTTTGAAACCTTACCAGCAGCTCTGTGAGAGAAACACTGGACTTTCTAGCTATGAGTCAGCATTGACTCGATGGCAGTGAGATCTCTAGCCCCAGGTGAAGAGAATTGGCCTGAGGACAGAAGTAATCACAGAGGAAAGGTAAGACAGTCATGGTACAGGAGGATGTTTGGATTCCTTATGTCCAGGACTCAGGGTGTGGCTCTGTCCGATAGACTGCTAACAGTGGTTCAAACTGACCAGCTGCTCGGTCCAAAAAAGATTAGGCAATCTTTTCCTCTCAGGAGCCCAGAAAATACTGAAAAACAGGCCAAACGCAAAAGTCATAAGGGGATCAAGGGACAAGGTTTTAACTGTTCAAGTCAGATTTATCAATTAACCTATGATAGTTGCCTCCCAAATACTCTGCGTGTAATTTTCCCATTCTTCAATTATGGTTGGAGGAAAATCATCAGAGGCTTCTTCCCTATGTAGATCCTGCAAATGTACTTTGGGCTTCCGCTGTCATCATAGCCTTCTGTACATCGGAATGTCACAATTTAAACTCTGATACTATTCCATCCTTTGGATTATGTAATATAGAATCTTTGGATCACAGATGTTGGTATACTTCTTCCGTGTAGGCTTAGTTGATATCTCACCTATATGGCTGCATGTTTGAAAACAAGCCTTTAAGATCCAAGACGTTATTCTCTCTGATAGCCAGGCACCATTTACTGTAGATAATCATGTATAAGTTGAGTTTTCCAGCACATTTTTTTGCTGCTTTGTGGTAAAATTAGCTGCCTCAGCTGATATTCAGGTTGGCTTATACTCAAGTATATATGGTAATTTCTTTATCATGCTTTTCTGTAGCACCCATATCTTCTGTGCTTCTTTCATGAAAGTTAATATTGAGCAAGAACAAGTAATAAAAACTAATTTTTTATATTAGAGCTAGGATTAAGTTCAAGTCCAAAATCCATTCCTGAATCTATGTTTTTTATCTGCCTCTGGTTCACCTTTGAGACATCTTTGTTAATTTATGATAGAGGATCATATTGATTATCTCCCTGAGGCATAAGGACCTTGTATGCATAGTGCCATTAATTAGCCCATGGTACTAATTTGAAAACACTATGGAAAGAGGGAGATTGAACAAGTGTAGGCTAACTACATATCACAATACATGAGTTAAACGCTTGTGCAGAATAAATTCTTATATGACTAGACACTATTTGGACAAAAAAATGTGAGTTGGTGGTCCGGCAAAATTTACAATAATATTCATTGACAATGTCAGGCATAGGTCTGCCAAAACAATACCTATCTAATTACAGAAAGTAGGGAATTGAGATAGAAATTCAATGGTAGTCTGCCTACTGACAGTGAACTACTCTTGGTATGGCTGTCTTCTGCTTCTTTACACACCATGTAATTTCAGTCTTAAGTCCTCACGTTACAGGTGTGTTTGAGATAGAGTCTAGTTCACCTAGGGCGGTTTCCACATTGCATCCCTCTGGTATGGGCTTTGCAGTTTGCTGTTCACCTTGAAGATCCAGGATTTGGTGTCTCAGTGTTTTATGGCACATGGCCTGTGTCCCCAGAGGGTGTACAGAAACTTGGGTTAATGTGGTTTATTAAGAGGATAGTACCAATTATATTCCCCACTTAGAGTCTTTTTTAAAAATCATTTGATTAGGGGCTCATACAACTTGTGTCACAATCCATACATACATCAATTGTGTAAAGCACATTTGTACATTCATTACCCTCATCATTCTCAAAACATTTGCTCTCTACCTAAGCCCCTGGCATCAGCTCCTCATTTTTCACCGCCCTTCCCCACTTAGTCTTTTAAAGTATGGTTAGTCATTTTTCCCCACTAGGAAGTTGGCCCTCCCCCTTTTTCTACCAACAATTATGCACTTATTTTCTCCCAGATGTGACTTTCCCATCAGTATCCCTCATCCTCCGGGAACCCTTATTCTAGTTATTGTCTCTATAGAGTCACCTATTGTAGGGAGCTGCGTGTATCCCCACCCTGGATTTTAGCCATGAATTCACTTTCGCAATACAAACTGCCCAGAGGTTTTTTCTGCCCTTTGTTCCTTTCCCGCCAGAAGGTGGCTGCCCTGACCCTTGCTAGGATTGGTGATCTTTCACTAGCAGCTGCTATGCTCATTGGTCAATACATGCCTGATGGCATCTCCCCCCAGGCTCACCAGGAATCCTTCATTAGTATACTTACCTGTTTGATCAGTTGCCCGCCACCCCTTCCTTGTTTAAAGATGCACGACTATTGGCTACCTCAGCTGTACCCTATTTTACATGTGACGTAATGGTGCCAGCCCCTCGCTGGCTATTTAAACCTGTGCTCTCAACTCAATAAAATGAGGCTTGATCAGATTCCTGTCTTGCCTCCATTTCTCGCGCCCTTGCCCATCTTCATTCCCAGTCCCTCTTTCAGGGCCACGTTGTTGATGTCCTGCTGGCCAGGACAACCTATGCTGCATTTCACATACCAAAAAACATAACCGAGAGCCAGGAAAGCTACCAACAGAGACAAACCCTAATATGAAAAAAGCCCCACAGAAAATAATAAAAACCAAGTTAAGCACAAAGGTCATCACTCTGGAAGGAATTTCAGTCAGTCCGGGGCGGGGGTGGTGGTGGCGGGGGCTCATCATACCTTTTATGACAGCTACTAGGCAGTCATACTCCCCTCACATCTTAAAAACTGATCACAGCTGATATGAGAACTCTTCCACCAAAGTGGCCTTCAAGGCACAACTATGGAAGAAGAGGTCAACATGGTACCCAGGTAAGCAGCACATACTGAGAGTTCTTCAGTGCATGGCAGGTCTGGTGTAGAGGCGGCCTAGTGGCAGGATTCTGGTGAGTGACAAAAACCCCTGGGATAAGACCCCCTACCCCCACATCTGTCCTGAGCTGTAGCCCCTGAGATATGATCCTTGGGGCATCCCAGCGCATCTGACTAAGCTACCTCTGCATGCCGCCACTACTGCCACAGGCACTGCAACTGCTACCATGGTCACCAATTCCCCACCCCATGCCCAGGCCTGGTCTTCATGCCAGGAGCTGCTTGGCTGCCCAACGGAGACACATGAGGCACATGCAGCTGTGACGGGACCCACTGCACTGCTCTTCACTCGGAGAGCGGCTTCCTTTTCCAGCATTTCACCACTCCCCAAGTGGCAGCAATACATCGCCAAGCTCTGGCCTATCCTTCCAATCACCCAGGTCCCCAGGAACTGACCTGCAATCTACCTGTACTAGTGACCTGGGGGCACCTCACTCCATTATTGCCTGAGATCCTCCACCGGCAACCCCGCTTAGCCGCCTGCTTCATGAGCACTGAGCCACTCCCACCAGTTACCCTTCCCGAGACTGTGTGCTCCCTGCACTCCCACCAGTGTCACTCCCACTTCCCACCTGGGCCTGCTCAGCTTCTTCCGGTTCCCCCTCCCACCAGCACCATCCCATGCCAATATGGCGTGCCACAGTGTGTTCCCCATCATTGGGGTCCTGAACACTCCCACTGCTCCCACCAGCGTGACACCCACTGCCTGAGCCCACACCGTACCTGCCTGCTCCAGCTGGCCCTGGCACATGCCACTAGAGCACTCTATAGCGTGCTTCCATCCTGGCAGCCCTGAATGCTCCACTGGCCCTGCCAGCGTCTCTCCTGCCCACTGCCTGAGCCTGCGCTTCTCCAGTCCTCTCCTGCCAGTGCTGGCCCAAGCCACTACCTTATGTTTCTCACCAGAACTGCTTCTGCCCACCAGCTCAACACTTTCCTAGCATCCCAGGCCCTCAGGGAGCAGGGGGGAGTGCATCCTTAATCTGAAAGAACATACATTCCCCACACATAGCCTGGCTCCGGAGCCCTTGATCAGCAGCTCCTCCTATGGCAGTGAGGCCTCCACCACCTTTGCCTTCTATTAGGCATCTTTCAGAGAAAACATTTTAAAATTCTTAATCAACAAGAAAAGAGGCTGGTAAGCTTGACCTAGCAGACCTGATCAAAGCAGCCCAGGGGCATACATACAGGCTCCAGTCCCACTCCAGTCACTGAAACACCTCACCACTGTTGACCACTGACCCACCGAGGAACTCTGCCTACACAGCAGTCTGACCCACCTCTATAGTAGGTCACAGGCAGCCCCCTGAGACCATCCTTATCAGTGACACAGAGAAAGACCTCAGAACCCCTAGGTCTTCCAGAAACAGGGCCTACAAAGGGGTCAAGAAAAAATCAACAGACTACCTCATTCTCAACTAAAAATCAGGGAGACAAAACACAGTAGCAGAGTTATTGATGCTCATAGAAGAATCAGACACATATCTGCAGCCAAAAGAACTCTTAAGAAGGCTGGTTGGAGTAATAAAGAAGTTGAGGGGAGGAACACAGAAAAAGGATGCAATGATAGAGGAGCTGCAGACTACAATACATCCACAGGGGCTTGTGGATGAGGTAGCAGAAACAACACACAAGTATACAGATATGTGATTAGACTTGAGGAGGCAGAGAACCATATCAGTGATCTCAAAGACAATCAAACAGATCTCTCAGCAATCAAGAAAGACAGTCAGATGGGAAAATTAAAGAAATGGAAGATAACCTGAGAACAATGTCAGATGCTATGAAGAGGAATAATATTTGAATAATTGGTCTACCAGAGCAGGACACAACATGCAAGTCAACATTTAGGATATCAAAGGAATTTCTGGAAGCAAACTGTCACACCTTAATGAATGAGAATCAGGCACTCACACAGGAAGCAGAGAGGACACCAACTAGACTAAACCCCAAGATGAACTCACCAAGACATATAATAGTAAAAATATCCAACTATGAGGAAAAGGAGAAAATATTAAGAGCAACAAGAGAAAGGAAGACAGTCACTTACAGGGGAGCTCAGGTAAGAATATTCTCAGCCCTATCAGCAGAAACCATGAAGAGGAGACAGTTGAGCAACATCTTGCAAAAGTTGAAAGAAAAAAAACACCTGTCCAAGAATCCTTTACCCTGGCAAATTATCCATTAAGATAATTTGGGGGACAAGAGTCTTCCAGGACAAGGAAAAACTCAAATATGCTGCAAGGCACCCGACCCTGTGGAAAATACTGGCTAACTCACTATGGTCAGGGGATCAACCTCCACCAATTATAAGCAGGAGACCACCATATAGCTCAACTCCATCCAGAAGCCAATGTGCTGACAACAATTACCCAGAAAACAGGGTCTCAGAGAGAAAAGAAGACAAGAAGCCCCCCACACAAACACAGCACACTGATATGAAGGGAGATAGGAAAACACCCGAAATGCAAGACATGATCTGACAGTGATGAATACACAGATCGTGATGGTAACTCTGAATTCCAATGACCTCAATTCATACATTAAAAGAAAAAAGCTTGTGGACTGGCTCAGAAAACATAACCCAACCACATGTTGCCTACAAGAGACACATCTTATGCGTGCAGACTAAAATAAACTAAGAATAAAAGACTGGTGGAAAGTATACCAGGCAAACAACATCTTTAAAAAAAGCAGAGGTGGAAATCCTAATCTCCAAGAAAATTGACCTCAAGGTTCAAACCATAAAAAGAGACAAGAGCACTATATATTGTTCAAAGGATCAGTAAACCATGAACCAGTTATGATATTGAATATTTACTTGCCTAACTATGGAGTAGCTAATTTCCTCAAACTATTAAAAAAATAAAAAAAGAAAAAACAGATTCAGCAATCATAGTAGGTGACTTTAGTACTCCACTATCAGAGAAAGACAGATCACTGGGAGAGAAGCTCGGCAAGGAGACTATAGAGCTAAACAATACAATTAGGCAACTGGACCTGATTGACATTTATAGTTTTCCATCGAAATACAAAAATTCACATTCTTCTCAAGTCCTCATGGTTCATTTTTGAGAGTAGATGACATCCTGGGACACAAGTCAAGCCTGAGCAAATTCAAACATATAGAGATTATTCAGACATCTTTCTCAGATCACCATGCCATAAAGCTGGAAATTAATAAAAGGACAACCAGAAAAGCAAGGGCAAACAATTAGAGGATGAACAATGATCTTCTGCGACATGTAGTGGTACAGGCCCAGATTAGAGAGAGGAGGTTATGAAGTTTCTAGAAGCTAATGAGAATACAATGTACCCAAACTTATGGGATACTGAAAAGACAGTTATCAAAGGTAGCTTGATAGCAATAAGTGCATATATGACAAAATAAGAGAAGCTTATGACTGATAAGTTATCACAAAACATCCAGCAACTAGAATAAAGTCAACAGAATGACCCCTCCAATAGCAAAAGGAAATAAATAATAAAAATCAGGACAGAGTTAAACCAGTTGGATGACAAAAGAATGATGCAAAAGATTAATTCAGCAAAAGGCTGGTTCTATGAAAGGATCAAGAGAATTGACAGACTGCTGGCAAACCTAACCAAGGAAAGGAGCAAACATCAATAGCCAGGATGACGGATAAAACAGGGTAAATCACAACAGCCCCCAATGAGATCAAAAGGATAAAAACAAAATACTATGGAGGTCTGTGCTCTAATGAATTCAAAAACATGGAAGACATGGATAAATACCTGGAAAAATAATCCCTTCCTAGATTATCCCAGACAGAGGTCAAGAACCTCAACAAACCATTGTGAAAGCAGAAATATACAGGTTTATCAGGAAGCTGCCAACAAAAAAATGTCCCCAGACCAGATGGTTTCACAGGGGCATTCCACCAAACATTCAAGGAAGTGATGACACCAATCCTCCACAAAATATTCCAGAGCATAAAAAAGGATGGTAAACTCCCAAATTCATTCTATGAAACCAGTATAACTTTGACACACAAACAGGGAAAAGACCCCACAGGTATAGAGAACTATAGACTGATATCTCTAATGATCATAGATGTAAAAATCCTTAACAAAATATTGACAAATGAAATACAAAAGTATATAAAACATATATCATCTACCATGACAGTGTAGGATTTATTCCAGGAATGCAATGGACAGTTTAACATCAGAAAATATATCAATATTATATACCACATTTATAAGAAATAGTGTAAGAATCACATGATAATATCGATAGATGCAGAAAAAAAAAACATTTGACAACATCCCAAACCCATTCCATTTATGAAGATAGGTCTGGAAGGATAATTTCTCAAGCTAATACAAGCTATCTATGAAAAGCCAACATCATAGTCAATGGAGAAAAGCCAAAAACAATCCCACTGAAAAAGGGTACCAAAGATGCCCCTTGTCCCCACTTTTATTCAATAGTGTACTGGAGGTCCTAGCTAACAACATATGGTAGCTGAAGGATATTAAAAGTATCAGATGGAAGAGAAGGAGGTGGAACTCTCGCTATTTGCAGGCAATGTGAATCTGTACATTAAAAACCTCAAAAGTTCCACAACTGTTGTACTTACAGCGAAAGAGGAATATGGAAGAGTGGCAGGATACAAGATCAACAAACAAGTTGATATATTTGCTGTATACATCAAACAGGACCTGGGAAGCGGAGATCAAGAAGGCAGTACCCTTTATAGTAGCCAAGAACAAATTGAAATACCTAGAAATATATTTAACAAAAAAACCCCTAAAGACCTATACAAGGAAAACTATAAGACACTACAACAGGAAATCAAAAGCTACCTCCACAAATGGAGGAACATCCCATGCTCGTGGATTGGAAGGCTCAGCATGGTAAAGATATCAATCTTACCCAAAGCACTTTGTAAGTTTAATGCTATTCTGATTCAAATACCAACAACCTTCTTCAAAGAATTTGAAAAACTGACCACCAATTTCATATGGAGAGAGAAAAGCCCAGAATTAGCAGAGAAGTCCTCAAGAAGAACAAAGTCAGAGGACTCTCTTTACCTGATTTTAACACCTACTGCACACCACATTGATCAAAATAGGATGGTACTGGCATGAAGACAGAGACTCAGATCAGTGGAAAAGAACAGAAAACCTAGAAGTAAAACCATCAGCATATAGACAACCGATCTTTGATACGAGTCCCAAAAGCATCAGGTGGGAAGCGGATGCCCTCTTTAACAAGTGGTGCTGGAAACAATTTGATATCCACATGTAGAAAAATATGACTAGATGTTTACCCCACCCCAAGCACAAGAACAAACTCAAGGTGGATCACAGACCTAGAAGCAAAACCTAAAACCATCAGGACCATCAGAGGAGGAATTGGGAGTAGGCTAAGATATTGGCCCAGGGAATACATAGGCTCACCGCAATAGGGATGGGTACACACAGAGAGATGAACTGGAAATTGGCAAATGGGATTTAATAAGAATAAAATACCTGTGCACCTTGAAAGACTTCACCCAGAGGGTGACAAGGCAACCCACAGACTGGGAGAGGATTTTTAGTAATGACACATTAGACAAAGGGCATATTACTAAAATCTACAACACCCTCCTGGCCTGCAAAAAGAGGGAAAAAGTTAACCGCCTGAGGAAGTGGGCAAAATAACTGAAAATAAATTTCACTCGGGAGGAGACCCAGATGGCCAATAAACACATGAGAAAGTGTTCCCATTCATTAGCCATAAGAGAAATGCAAATTGAAACAATCATGTGATACCATCTAACACCCTCGAGGTTAGCCCAAATCAGAAAATCAG
This sequence comes from Tenrec ecaudatus, assembly GCF_050624435.1. NCBI lineage: Eukaryota > Metazoa > Chordata > Mammalia > Afrosoricida > Tenrecidae > Tenrec > Tenrec ecaudatus. Next base: position 70,896,506 of record NC_134532.1, read on the forward strand.
AGAGCAATAAGTGTTGGAGGGGATGTGATGAAAGAGGAACTGTCCTCCACTGCTGGTGGATGTGTAGATACGTACAGCCACTGTGGAAAATGATCTGACAATATTTAAAGAAAATGGAAATTGATCTACCTTAAGGCCCATTGATCCCTCTACTGAGTAGAGCATATCCCTCTATTGAGAGGAGGTAAGAAATAAAACACAACCAGTCATCTGCACTCCAATGTGTATTGCGGCACAATTCACAATCACAAAGAGCTGGAAATAACCTAAATTTCCATCGATAGACAATTGGATTGGTAAACTCTGGCACATACACACAATGGAGTACTACACAGCACTAAAGAGCATGGATGATCACATGAAACACGTTATTTCATGGGAAGAGTTGGAAGGAATTGTGTTAAGCGAGGCCAGCCAATCACAAAAGGACAAGTATAACATGAGTCCCATGAGGTAAGTATAAACAGCACAACAGGAATAGAAGAAAAGACACTTACCTCACAATACATGGGTGGAGCACAGGCAGTCAGGTAGAAGTCAGACCAAGCCCAGGGTGGTGCACATAAATCGAACTTAAAGAAGGGGAAAGGGGGAAGGAGGAGGGAGAAAAAGGGTGGGGAGAAACTGAGATGATGACATGGGGGGAACAGGGCACTAATCACTCAGGGGGAGAGTATTGTTTGTGTCTCCACAGAATTGGAGCATGCATACAGACCCCACCATGTTGCACCAAACCAGGAGTGCAACGTAACCATGTGAAGGAATGCATGAAAAGACTGGAGTACAGCCCCAGTCAGAGCCAGTCTGCCCCCTGCCCTGGAAATGTGTGCCACAGAGAACGACGCTAGGCCTTCAGGTGGAGGAAAGGAACATAATTGCCACACCCAGGTGGAAGCAAATCAAGGAGGAAAAAGAGAAAGGGACAGTCGGCCAAGACCTCATATTGGCACACCAAGTCTGGAGGATGAGGTCCCTGCATGGAGCTGCTAAGGCACAAAGAGGATTGTGGAACTGCCAACAACTCAAGACATGTTGTCCCCTAACTGGGGCGTATGGTGACAGAGGACAATAAGGGGACACACAGCAGGGAGACAGTGTGGACTGAATCCTGCACAGCGGGACAAACCAGGAATGGAGCCAGAAGAGAATAAACCCAATCCACAGAGCCCCTGAGGAGCCCCAAGAATGGACTTTGGGCTAGGAGGGGCACTCCTGGATCTTCCCCAGGACCAGAGAAGGACTCATGGGGGCCAGGGAACAGACATGGATCTATTTAGGGTTTTTTTTCCCCTATAATTTTTTCAACTGTATGTTTTCTTATTGTTTGGACTAGGACATTGCTGGTTTACCTATTTATGGTATATTGGATGGACATGAGAGGGAAGCTTAGGGAGAAAGCAATGGGGCCCACGCCCCCCCTAGAAGGTCTAAGGGGAAGAAGGAGGTGGGGAGAAGGTGTGGTGAGCAGATGATGTCATGGACAGGGGAACAACTAGGGAATCAAAACCAACATCTAGAAGAGTGTAGAGATCCTGTGAGTATTAGAGCAACACCAATCTAGCTGAGAGGAAACACTAAGAGGTAGAAGAAGAGGGAAAGTGATGGCGGGGCAGGAGGAGGCAAAAGGAAACAGAGGTAAGTTCTAGGAAGCAAAGATATAGATAGGGATCTTGACAGAGGTGTGTACCTATGCAAATACATTAATCCTTAAAAACAGAGGTATTGGCCAATGTACATATATTTATAAGGCAATGTACTAAGGCTGAAGATAGGTCTTGGGCCTCGGCTCATACCTTTCCTTAATACAAGACACTTTGTTCCAACAAACTGGCATTCTGTGATGCTCACCCGCTCACTCTCCCCCCCCCACACACACACACATGATCGCTGAAGACAAAATGGGTGCATAAGCAGATGTGGTGAAGACAGAGGATGGAAAGATATAGTGTCTGGGATCTTAAAGGCTTGAAGTTAAATAAGTGGCCATCCAACAATGATGCAGCAAGCCCACATAGAAGAAGCACACCAGCCGGTGAAATTGTGAGGTGTCATTGAGACTGGGTAGTGGGCATCAGAAAATTCACAACAAACAACAAACAAACAAACAAACAAAAATGCATTGGTGATGCGTAGTATTCCATTGTGTGCATTAGGCTATGGTTCTGCCTGTTAGTATCTCATTGTTGTTTTGATTTGCTTTTTTCAATGTGTTCATTAGCCATTCAGAGGTCATTCTTTGTAAATTGTCTATTCAGGTTCTTTGCCTACCTTTTAAGAGGGCTAGTTGTTTTGTCTTGTTATGGGCTTACAGTATTCTGTAGAATTTAGTAATTAGTCCTTTGTTATGCCACTGAATTGACCAGATACATATGGGTTCAAAGGAGACCCAGAGATGCAATACTTAAAGGATTGGCAGTTCAAACCTACCCAGGGGCTCTTAGAAGAAAGATCTAGCGATCTGCATTTGTAGAGATTACAGCCTAGGAGAGTTGGTGGGCTATTCTACTCTGCCACATTGGGTAATATTAAAACAGAACCGGCTTGACAATATGTGGCAATAACAACATATGGATTTATTTCTTGATTCTCAGTTCTAATCCTTTGATCTTTTTTACTATCTTGGTGAAATTACCATACAGTCCTTGATTACTGTCATTTTATAGTAAGTTTTTTTAATGAGAAGTGAAAGTATTTAAATTTTGTTGTTCTTTTAAAGACTGTTTTATATATATTCTGCCCCTTGCATATCCTTGTGAATTTTAAGATCAAATTGTCAATTTCTTGAAAAATGGTGACTAGAATTTGATAAGGATCACATTGAATCTATTATTCAATTTGGAAAATATTTTCATCTTAACAATACTTAGTCTTCCAATCCAGGGATACAGAATGCTTTTTCATTTGTTAGACTGAAAAAATTATCAGTGATGTTTTATACTTTTTAGTACATGCATCTTACACTTTGTAATATTTATTGCTAAGTACAAGGGTAAGTAAAAATATTTCCAAAATCACAGAAATCTACATTAAGTAAAAATATCAAAACATGAAGCTATGTGTTGTGTTGGGTTCTCTAGAGAAGCAAGCCAGTGATATATGTGTGTGTAAAGAGATTTATATTAAAAGTTGGTTTACATAGTGGTAGAAGTGGGTAAGTTAAGTCCAATTCAAGTATATTGGTCAGATGTAAACTGAAGGCTTCGCTAACTGGTGTAGCTGTGGAAGCTGATGAACTGGAAGCAGGATGATGGAGCAGAAGGGTCACAGGCTGGTGTATGCAGAGGTCAATGAATCTGAGGTTAGCCAATGAATCCTAGGTTGACAGTGCACGGAAGGCTCTTGAGAACAGCAGGCAACAAACAGGAGATCAAAGAACCACGCATGGTATCCTTATCTAGCATATCTCCTATTTTGTGGAAGAATTTGTAAAGAGTTCATCTACATTCTTTAAATATTTGGTAGAAATTACCACTGAAGGCATCTATTCCTTGACTTACTAATATATATAGTATATATACATACTATATATACTATATTATATATATTATATATATAATACCTTGTAGTTTATTATAAGCCCAAGTATATTTTCAACTTCTTCTTGAGTCAGTTTTATAATTTTCATTTTCCTAGGAATTTATATATATCATTTGTTGCTGTTTGTAGTTGCCATTGAGTTAGTCCCAACTCATAGTGAAGGTATGTGTGCAGATTAGAATTGCTCCATAGGCTTTTAAAGCGTGACTCTTCAGAGGCAGATAGTCAGCTGTCTCTTCAAAGGCATTTCTGGACGGGTTTAAATAGTCAATTTTGTGACTAGTAGTTTGGTAATTAACCATTTGTGCCACACCAGGACTCTCTGTTTCATCCAGATTGTCTAATTTATTTATAAATCTAATGATATATTATTTCCTTATAATATTTTACATTCATTTTTATAAAACTGGTAGTAATATCTGTTTCATTTTTGTTTGAATCTTTTTTACTCTTTGTCAGCTATCTAAATTTTATTAATATTTCCAAAGAACTAACTTTCACTTAGTGGAGTTTCTCTACTCTTCGGATTCTGTATTTTACCTATTTATACTCTATTCATTATTTTTTTTCCTTCTGCTTACTTTTGATTTAGTTGATTCCTCTTTGTCTGGTTTGCTAGAGTAGGAGCTTAGGTGAGAAGATTTGCGATCTTCCCTCTTTTATATAGACATTTACAGTTATTAATCTATCTCCAATAATTTCTTTAACTCTATCATATATTTTGTTTGCGTGCTTTTGCTTTATTTTATCTCCAAATATTTTCTAGTTCCCCTTGTGTACTGTCCATTCTTGAAAATTAGATATGTGCATTTCCAATTATTCCTGTTGATTGCCCTGTTTTTCCTTTTAATTCTGTCAATTGTTATTTCACTTTTGCCCTCTGCTGTTAAGTGTTATTGTTGCTAGGTGATGTGGAGTCAGTTTTTACTCACAGCAAAAGAATGAAACACTGCCTGGTCCTGCAGTGACTGTTCAGTGCAGTTGTTGCGTTTTTAGGTCGTACAACCTTGCAGTTGTAATGTTTGAGCCCATTCTTGCAGTTTCTACATCACTTTGTCTTCTGGAGGGCCTTCTTCTTTTTCATTGACCCTTTATTTTACCAAGCATAATGTTTTTTAACCAAGGACTGTGAGATGAAGTCTCATCATCTCTGATTCTACTCTGGTTGTACTTCCTCCAACATAGACTTGTTTGTCCTTCTGGAAGTCCAGTATATTTCCAATAGTCTTGACTAACACCATAATTCAAGTGCATCAATTTGCCTACCATCTTCCTACTTCACTACTGAGATTTCAGATGCACATTTGGAGATTGAAAATAAAGTGGCTTGGGTGAGGTGCACTTTAGTCTTCAAAAGCTACATCTTTGCTCTTAACTATTTAAATTGATCTTGAGCAGCAGATTTGTCTAATATAATATGTTAATTATTTCATGCCTACTGTTTCCATAAGTAGTGAGTGTGGATTCAATTAAACTCCTTCACAGCTTTCATCTTTTCTCTATTTTCATAAGGTTGTTTATGGTCCAGTTGTGAAGATTTTAGTTTCTTCACATTGAGCAGTAATCCACATTGAAGGCTGATGTCCTTGATGTCATGTTCTTCATGTGCTTCATGTTCTCATTGCTTTCAGCAAACAAGGCTGCTCATCTGCATATTTCAGGTTGTCAATAAGCCTTCCTCCAATCCAGATGCCCTGTTCTTCTTCATAAAGTCCAGTTTCTCAGATTATTTGCTCAGCAAACACGTTGAAAGGATATTACCCACAGACACCTTTTTCTGATTTTAAGCCATGCAGTATTGCCTTGTTTTGTTCATACAACTACCTCTTGGACTATATACAGGGTCTGCATGAACACAATGAAGTGTTCTGGAATCCTGGTTCTTCACAATGTTAGCCAGAGTTTGTTTCGACCCATGCAGTTGATGTCTTTCCATAGTCAATAAAACACAAGTCAAGATTTTTCTGATATTCTCTGCTTTCAGCCAATATTTATCTAATGTCAGTAGGGACAGCCTCTGTTCCATGCCCTCTTCTGAATCTACCTGAACGTCTGACAGTTATCTGTTAATGTACTGTTGCATCATTTTTAAATTAAAATAATCTTCAGCAAAATTTCACTTGTTCCATGTATTCCATCAGACATTATTTGGCTAATATATTCAGTGCAGTGTGGATTTGTTTCTTTCACTATCACCAGTTATTGATCGTATGCTGTCCCTTGAAATGGGCAGCCATGTTAGCCATTCCTTTTTGGTAGAGGGCTTCTGTGAATTCCTTTCATTTGCTTTGGATATTTACAGCTTTGCTCCATATTTTTACCATAGAATCCTTCAATGACATATCTTGAGGTTTCAATTTTTCTTTCACTTCTTTCAACTTGAGGTATGCTAGGCATTTCTTTCTTTCTTGAAGTATGAAACCTGGAAAGTTGGAAGTCTTAAAAAATGAAATGTATGTACAAATATCAATACTCTGAGCTGAAATGGACTTAGCTTGGCCATTTTTTCAAAGCCATTTTATTGAGAACTAATACACATATCATATTATTCCATAGTTCAATCAGTTCAAGCAGTATTGTGCAATTGCTACCACAATCAGTTTCAAAACAATTTCTTCCTTCTTGATCTCCTTGATATAATTCCCCTTACCCTCCTCCCCAACTGCACCCTCCCCCACCCGGAACCCTTGTTCAACTTGTTTTCTCCACAGGCTTATCAATCCTGGACTTGTTATAAAAAAAAGATATAACAATAATTCAAGAGAGCTGCCCACAATGACAAAATGCATCAATGATAAACACCAGTATGGGGGAAAAAACAAAAACAGAAAATGTTGAAAACCAGATCAGCCCAAAGTATATCAGAGAGGGGGGGATCAAGTGACAAGTTTGAACCATTCAAGTCAGATCGATCATTTTGATCTCCTATAGTCATCTCTCTAATACTTTCTGATAACCAGTTTTTAGCCCCATCCTCAATTGTGGATAGAGGGAAACACCCAGAGGTTTGTTTCCTGTGTGGATCTCACATATACATCTTGGACTTCCACTGTCATCCACAGCTTTCTGCAAAGCAAAGTCTCACAATTTAAGCTCTGATACTACTCCGTCCTTCGATTTTGGATTGTATAAGTTACAGTGCTTGGCTCACAGGTGTTAGTGTGCTTCTTCCATGTGGACTTAGTTGACCTCTCACTTAGATGGCTGCTTGTTTGGAAACAAGCCTTCAAGACTCCAGATACTATTCGATCTGATAGGCAGGCACCATCTACTGTCTTCACCACACTTTGCTATAGCACCCAAAACTTCTGTGTTTCCTTCATGAGTGTGAGTTTTGAAGAGGGTTATGTTGAAGAACTAGTTGTTCTTAAGTTGGAGCTAGGATTTAGTGTGAGCCCAAATCCATTCCTAAATTTTTTTTATCTGCCTTTAGAGACCTCCTTGTGAATTTGTGGTAGAGAATCTTACCCATCTTCTCCCTGGAGCATAAGCATAATAACATCATTGACTAACCCCTAACTGATTGACAATAACATCATTGACTAACTGATTTTGAATCAGGCAATTATATAGTTTATTATGACAAAGTAAATAGGACTGTCATTGTATTCATTGTCAAAAAGAACATTTCAAGATCTCTCTTGAAGTTTCATGCTTTCTCTGATCAAATAATAGCTATCTGCCAATATATAGAAAATCAATGAAAACAATTATTATTCAAATTTGTGCACAAACCAATAAAGCTAGTGATGGTAAGACTGAGGAATTCTATTATCTACTTCAGTCTACAATTAATCAAACACTAATGATAGAAGACCTGAAAAGTTGTGGGAAGCCATCAGGAATGTTATACTTGAGAGTATCCAAAAACACTGGGAAAAAAAGCTCTGCTGGGCGGAGCTTTCATAGCATGCATTTTTTCACCAGGTGAGCATCCAGCAACACACTCTGTGTTAGTGCACCCAGTGGTGTCACCTGGGAAGGTTCTCTCTGGTCACAATGATTGTTTTGCAAAAGCAATTTCACTCAAACCTCATTTTTTTGTGATGGCTGATTTAAGAAAACAGAGTGCGGCTGTGAAATTTTGTTTCCTGCTTGGGAAAAATGGCAGAGAAACTGTTGTGATGTTGAACACAGCTTACAAGGACAGCACTATGGGAAAAACTCAAGTGTATGAGTGGTTTACTCATTTCAAAACAGGTGAAATGTCGATTAATGACAAACCTCATTCGGGGCATCCTTCAGCTTCCTGAACAGATGAAAATGTCAACAAAAATTCATGAACTTGTGCTCAAAGATCAACAATGGACCATTGAAGAGATGGGGAAGTTACCTGGACTATCTTGGAGCTCAGTTCAGCAAATTTTAACAGACCATTTGGGAATGAGAAGGGGTGCTGCAAAATGTGTGCCTTAGGTTCTAACCGAGCAGGACAAAGAGCGTCTAGTGGGAACATGCTGTGCTTTGAAAGGACAGCTCCGTAGAAACCCAGACTTTTCCCCCAACGTCATGACTGGTGCCAAGGCATGGTGCTATTCTTACAATCCCAAATGCAAACGTCAATCAAGTCAGTGGAAGACACCTTGCCACTCCCAAAAGTTCATTAAATGAAATCAATGATTAAGACAATACTCATTTGTTTGTTGTTGTTGTTGATATGAGGGGGATAGAGCATTTGGAGTTTATTCCACCAGGTCAGACTTTTAATCAAGCTTTCTATTTAGAAGTTCTGCAAAGATAGCATAACAGTGTGTGACAAAAAAAGACCTGATTTGCAGCAGACAGGGGACTCACTTTGGTACCACAACAACGTACCTACTCACACAGCCATGTCAGTGTGCCAGTTCTTTCTTGGCAAAAAAACAGCTGCCTCCTTGTCCCTCGCATCTTACTCACCTGACCTCACTCAGTTTGACATTTTTTTTTTGTTTCTGTGAATGCAGAGGGACAAGAAAAGGCATCCGTTTGATGAGAGAGAAGAGGTGAAGAATAAACAAGGGAAGTGCTGTCTGCCATCCAAACAGATGAGCTTGAAAAATGTTTCCAAGAATGGAATTGCCGATTTGACAAATGTATTAATTGTAATGGAGAGTACTTTGAAGGTTGTTTTATTTTAAAAAATTACATAGCTTTGAAAGAAAAGTTCCAGGTTTTTTGGGGTACCCCCTCATATATAAGAAAGCAAGAGGTCATTATAAAGACAAGAAAGACAAACAACCAAAGGGATGTCAGGGGAGGCTCTGCAAATTGCTCTTGAACACAGAGTAGCTAAAGTGACTGAAAGGGGTGATGATATAAAAGAACTAAACAGAAATTTTCAAAGGGCAGTTTGACAAGACAAAGCAAAGTACTATAGTGAAATATTAATTTGGCTCACTAAATTGAAGTTATAGCCGCCAGATTGTCTATTATAAAGTTATCCTTTTCCATCTTATAATTAATGTGTTTTGTGGGAGGGTTCTTTGAGATTATGTAAATATTCTGTTCTTCATCAAACTTCCACCTACTGATTTTGGCATTCGTTGGTGCTTCTTGACCAATTAATTATTACTATGATGGTTACCAAATGGTAATACTTCTAATTCTATTATTATTTCTACTATAAGGGAGAGCTTACTTTGCTTCATATTTGTTCATGCATTTATTCTTATTTAGGGTTAGACTCAAGGATTCCTCTGTTATTCACTGGGTTATAGTCCGTAATTATCATTATTTATTTTGATGTTGAAATTATTCCAGATTCTGGACTGGAAGTATTTTGCATGATGTTTATGCCCTTTTGACATGTCTTAGTATTTGAGAACTTTCTTTCTGGCACAAGAAATTCTTGTATTCTCTGCTCCAATGTTGGGGTCACTATTTCCACAAGCATTTCTGGTTCCCTTTAGTGGAAAATGTTATTTAGAAACCACGATCTACATGTTAGTTTTCCTTGTTGCTAGTATGATGACATTATGCCAAGTCTTATAGATATATGAGCGTGCATAAAAAAGTATTGCTATGAGGGCTTCTGTTTATACGTACACAGATTTATTCTAAAGCAATGCATGTTTTAACATGACTCTGCCACCAATGTAAGGTTGCAGAAAAGTTCGCTCATGAATATTCTTGGCTTAGTCCCAGTGGTGCCGTGGGCTACACATTGGGCTGTAAAGCACCAAGTCAGTGATTCAAATCCACCTGCCGTCAGATGAGGCTGTCAGCTCCCGTGCATATTTAAAGCCTTGGAAATATTAACAAACCATTCTACTCTACCCAATAGGATCACTACGCACTGTAATCAACCTGATGGCACTGAATTGGGCTCTTGTTTGGCGATCTCATTAGGGTGCCTTCAAAATAAAAGTCCAATCTGAACAGGAGCTTTCGAGGGACTCTTCTGGAGCAGTTAAATTCAAGGTCAAGAGATCACCTAAGAAGGTTTTGGTGACTGCTTGGGGGGATTCCAAAGAAAGAATTTTGATAGATTTTCTTGAAGGACACAGGATGATCACACGAACTTACAACAAAATAGCTTTAAGAAAATTGGAAATTACTTTGGTAAAGAAAAAAAAGTCTAGTAAGGTTGCCACAAGGATATAATTTTTCTTTTTTACCGCAGCAACGTGCCCGCTATCTAGGCAAGGGCAGCAAGGACTGCCCTCTACGCATTTCGTTGGGACACCTGATGCCAACCACTCTACAGGCCTGCTTTTGTCTCTTCAGACATCTCTTTGCTCCCGATTCAAAGAATTCTAAATGGGACACAATTTTTGTCTCCTGAAGGTGCTCAAATTGCTGTTTTGCTGTGGTGTAAATTGAAGAGCTAGAATTCTTCAGGAAACAGTTAGAAAGCGGGACACACCACCCTCAGAAGAGGATAGATTTAGATGGACGATATACCAAGAAATAATAGCTTCACACTTTGTCGTTTTTGTTTAACAACGATATCTATGAGGTTTGTGACAATACGTTGTTCATATACACACATATATGCTAATACATATACACATGCACACATATACAGGAGTTGAAACAATTGGTGAGGAAATTCCCTTATCTTTGATTTCCATTTGTCCATGGACCTTTTGAAGTTCTCTTGTATATTATACATTTACAAAATTGCCCGTGCTTCTACGTCAACGTCACAAAACTCAGTTTAGTTTTCTCCCGATCTGTACTTGTACATCCATTTTAGGCAGTGAACAATCTGAATCTCATTATTCTCAACGTTATTGGATAAGTCCCCTCTTCTCCCCCAGCTGGGTAGTCGCTTTTCTCAACCAGAGCAGACTGTGACACTGTATTCTGAAACACTAGTGCTGTCAAGAGCCTCACCATCTTTGCATTTCACTCTGACATTTCTCTGTGATGCAGGCGCAGCGTGGACATGCTCCTCAATTTGCTCAGGTTCTGGTACTATCTGTAGAACCTGAGCAACTATAAAATCACGGGTACTGATTCAATTATGAGTATGTTTCTATAAACATCCAGACCTTGCTTATTCACTGATCCTAGCCCAAATGCTGAGAATTGATTTTAACACTTGCAGCGTGTTGTCCTTGCAGGAGGTCCTTTGGTGGTCGCATGTCCAAAGGGATAAAGGAAATAGGTTTACTTAACTTTTGCAACAAATATGAGAAAAATCACCGGTTTTAATTGACCATATAGCCAACTACCACCAAAGGAACAAATGTAAATCATAGTTTACATATTTAAACAGTAAATCCAGTGAGTTTTATTTTTTTAGTACTTTTCAACTATCCTGGAAGATTTTTTAAAACTCAGTTTTACTTAGATGTTTAATAAAAGTTCATGTGTTTCCTCACTTAAAAAAGACCATTAAGCAAGTTATTATCCCTTTTCTACAAATGCACATACCCCCACACTCAAAATGATGTACATATATGAGTCTCAATAAATCGCTGCTTATAATCTTATCTGGGAAAAATGTTTTGAACACTGTTGGAACGGCAATACGAGCATCTCAAAAGGAGCTAAAAAATGGTCAATTTTCAGGTTCATTTGTTGGTTTCTGATTTTGTTCTCCAAGTAAGAAGATCGTGGAACCCTACAGAGTAGCCATGAAAATTACCAGCAGTGACTGACAAAATGATAACAAAATAATTACTCTTTGGGAAAAAAACATATTTCACATTCTTTGGAAATACTGCAGCTCTTTTATCTTGAATTGGTTTTAAAAGTTCTCTTGTTTTTAATACTTAACAACAACAAACAAAGAAAACATTTTTCTGTGAGGGTAATGGAAAAAACCTTCCTGAATGTAGCAATCCTAATAATTAAATTATGTAAAGCAATTCAGTCTTAAATTATGAAATAAATTCTTTGTGAAATCAAATCCGGATCTGTAAACAATGGTTTTTGTTAAAAAAGAAAACAACTGAACAAATAATGGAAAGTTTGGATAAAGGCATAGAACATAATTCCTAAATATGGAGGGGTCAGATTACCTTTCATAACTCTGTTAAAAGTATCTTATTCATATTAATCTAAACCTCACAAATGCCCACTGGTAGATCATTTATTCACAAATGGTTGCCAGGAAACTGTTTATCCAGATAGGAGATGGACTTGAATATATAACCACTGACATTTCCAGCCCTAATTTCCTTACGAAAAGCAAATGTTGTTTCCCTTGAATACGACTAGACTTCCAGAAAGAGCTGGTCGGCATTTGCCTGACACTATTTGCATTTACTCATGGAAAAGGAAGGATGTAAAATAGTTTTGGCCCATGGCAAAGTGAATGTGGTGACCCCAGGCGACAGGAACATGACCATGGCGGCTTGCAGTCCTCTCTCTCTCTGTCTGACCTTGTCCAGGACAGACTTACGTCTTTCCTCTGCCAGGCAGGTAGAGGAAGTTCATTTCTTCAGGTCACCAAGAAATGGCTTGTTGTTTAACACACCTGATATTACCATGTTGGGACCAAGTAGGCACTGTAGAGCTTATTCAAGAATAATAATTTTCTCAAAGCCTGTCTGGGGGTTTCTGTCTCAGCAGGACTCATCACAAGTTTTCTCAGAAATGTAGTGGCTATCTGTGAGGTCCAGCCACTAATGATCTATCTTCCTGTCCGGGCAAGCTATTTCCCTTAGCCAACCAAAGAAATCCCTTCTATAAAGAATCCTCCTGCTGAGCTTTTGGAGGATTAAGTGCCTAGGTGAGTGCCCTCCTGAGTGCAGAAACTGGCGTGGATTTGGTTTACTTCTTAACTCCCAGGCCTCCATTTTGAAAACTGGGCACAAACGCAGGTGGCCCAAGTGATTGCAATCAGCTATGTGTAGGTACCATCCATCGTTATCACAGCATCAACTCAAGTCTTTTCTCCAAAATGTGATGCATTTAAACCCTGAAGGGTAAAATGACAGTCTGATTAATTACTCTTGACACGATGAAAATCAGTTCTCAAGCTAATCCCATGCAGTTTTGTCTTTGTTTTTCAGGGAAGTCTTATTGATCAAAAGAGATGTTTGCCTCAGGATCTTTCCATCCAATAGGTTATTTACTTCTTCCACTAGGGGGCAGGACTTTTAAGCAATGTGGCAAAGTGTCTCAGAAAGACCCTTGGAACAGAGAAGTGAAGAGTTGTCAAGCGTTGATGCAGGTCAAGGCGTTTAGCTGACTTATGCCTCTGGGGTCTATGATTACCTTGCTTCACATTCTTCCTTGTAATGCAGTTTATTTTTCCAAGCAAACAATGCATTAAGAATGTGTTTTCACTTTTGGCATCATGTCTAAATTGCAGAAATGATTTTAATCACAGATCTTTGAACTGAAACATCTGGGGCTGCTTGTTTTCTGGAGGATAGAGGGTGTGCTATAGATTTTAAAGTGACAAAGGACAGTATATTTTATTTCTATGTCACATCAAAAAGGTAGGGAATAGGCGGTGCCTGGTGATGGGAGATGGTTGGAGAGTTTGGGCTTAAAAAGTACAAATTAGAATACATTAAAAAGCGCAGAAGAAATGATATTGAGATGTGGCAAATACTGAAAATATAGGAAAATGTAAATTCTATGAATTAGGATCTTCAGCATTATAGGCATCAAATTATATTTTGCTAAACTTTTCAACACTGAACAATGGCCTTTGGGACTCACGCGTCAATGTGAGTGGCATTTGGGGTAACGTTGGCTAATTGAGAAATTAATTGAGCTGCTTTTGAAATTGTGTCATTAAATACAGGTGGAAAATATTTTCCCAGCTATCTGAAAATAAACTGGTGAAAAATGAAAAGGTCAAATTGCCATAAACCCTTTTGGCTTTTGTTACGGGCAGTTGTGAACAGTGCCGCTCACGCTCTGATAACTGGAGGATGAGTTACATGAAATATGCCTTTGGAATTAAGTTGATGGGTGGTCTTGACTTTAGTTCATTACTCTGGCACTTGAGTACCAATACTTAATATTCATAAATAAATCCAAGGAGGAAAATGCTTGAAATTACAACCTGCTTTTGTGTTTGGAGAAGAATCTAGTTTCAGCCAAACTTTTCATTTAACCAACATGTTTTAACCTTCCTTAAAGGAGAAGGGATAGAGTTCTAAGTACTATTCAGTGTTTACCTTTGGTTCGCTTGCTGGAGAATGTGACACTTGCAGATGTGTTTCCAATACATAAACAAGGAGCCTGGTCTCGCTCCCCCCCCTCCAACGCAAAACCTCAAAAAACTTTAAGTTCATGCACAGAAACTATGGAAACACATACGATATTGTCTCTTCAGAAGTTCCTTTGTATGTCTAATCTTCACAGACAGATCCCCTTGCGTATAAACACCTCCCATGAAGACAGTAAAAGGTAGATGTGCCTACCAAAGTGAGCAAAGGGTGCAATATGAACAAGGAAATGGGTGGGACCGTGATGAGTTGAAACCTGAGCTATTTAAATCCCTTGGAGCAGGGCACCTGGAGGCTCCTCCTGACTTTCTCTCTTAAAAATCCCTGATTCTGTCCCATGTGGGAGGGTGGAAGAAGGAAATAAAAAGTGTATTTATGGAGGAGTGGGTGGGGTGACGGCATGTTTGGGGGGAATTAAATTCCAGCCAGTGGACTTCAAAAAGCCCCTCCTGGCTGAAAACAACGCTCCCAGGGGTCCACCTGGCTCTTTGATTTTCACTGCAATGGCCCCTTAGCTCTAGGAGGCATGCCTTTCTCTTCTGGCCCTGTTTCTACCAGTCCTGCTTCTCCTTCCTGCTTCTTTTGCTCTTTGAAACTCCCTGGGTCAAAGCCAAGGTAGAGTATGAAAATATTATTTGGAAAGCATGGGGGTCTTTGCTGTCGGCTATGCAGTCCAATGGATTCCCTTTGGTGGTTTGTGAACTACTAGGTAACATCATCCACAAGAGAGAAAATACATTCCTTTACCCACTTATAATATCAGAATGCTCTTTGCGCCCTTTCATTTTGAATTTATAGGAGAACCCATCCAATCAATTGCTTACGCTTGATCTTTTAAATAAAGCATTGGCATTATGTGACTGTATATACTCTTTGGGCTCATGGGTGGTTCAAGTGGCTACCGTGCTCTACTACTAACCGAAATGTTGGCAATTGGAGTCCACCCTTGCCTGATTCAAGTCCAGCCTTGCCTGATTCAAGTCCCACCCTTGCCTGATTCAAGTCTACCATTGCCTGATTCAAGTCCACCATTGCCTAAGTCAAGTCCACGCAGATTTATGTCTATGTTTTTAAAGTGTTTTATACTTTTAACTCTTACAATTATGCCTTTAGTTTATTTTGAGTTGATTTTCGACCATCATTTTGTATTTCAGAAACGGTGTTTGTTTCATCCTGAGTTATACCCTCATTCCCTCCCACAAGGAAATGAGATTTTTCATTAGCAAGACCTCACCTGAAAGCATCACATTGAGTTGGCTTTAGAACTGATTTTCATAAAGTGTCAAGATTCATCAAAATAGGCTATTTTACTCTGCCTTGTTCTAATGCATCCCATTCAAGAGAGGGAAGATTTGCGTTCCTGAAGCAAGAGTAGCAACTGTGACAGCAAGAGCAAGGCAAAACAAAACCCATAGCTTGTGATGAAATACCCTTTCTGAAGGTCAGAATTTAGGACCAGAAGTCAAGAAACCTGAGTTTTAACCTGAGCTCTACTATAAATACTCGGCCTATGGCAATCTTGGGTAAAAGATGAAATGTTCTACTCCCATAAAAAGGCACAGTCTCAGAAATCCATAGACGCAGGTCTACCCTGACTAATGGGGTCGCCATGAGTCAGACTTGACTCCCTGGTTTGGTTCGGTGTGTGGTCATCAACCTTTGGAAAGCTGCCATTGAAATCCTGTGGAACACACGTTGTCTCGAGCAGTCAGAGTCAACTCAAGAGCAACTGGTTTTATTGGTATTTATTTTGTCTCCAGAAAGGAAATTTCAATCCGGTAATATTAATTCACTGTTTTTTTCTAAATCAAAGCACTGTGTAAACATTCAAATGCTATAGAGGGAAGGTTTTGGAATTAGACAAATTGAGAGAGATTTAATACATATGAGTCCTGGGGTAAGTCATTAAACTTGTTTGTTCCTTAACTTTTAATTCTGTAAGATGGTCATACCTCCCTTGAGGCGGTATAAGGAGCTGTAAGATCTGTTTGGGGCTCCTTATCATCAAATCAGTGATTCAAGCCCTCTCCAGTAGAGAATGATGGGGCTTTCTGCTCCCCTAAGATGAACAGTTTAGGAAACCCCACGGGGTTTTCTATCTTACTCTCTCTTATTTCCACGCTGTCTTACAGGGTTGCTGTGAGTCAGAATTGACTTGATGGCAGGGTTGTGGTTGCTTTAATGTTCATTTCAGGAGTGTGGTGGTAGATGGGTCAGTGAATGCTAAGCCTATCATTCCTTTTAATGCCATCAGTGCTCAATGCACGCTATCTCTTTCCTTCAACAATCTGCAGTAGCATCTCTTTCAAAACAAGGATTCATTGTGGAGCAATGTCTCCGAAAGATTATATTTTTGCCTCACACTTCATTGCTGTAGAAAATGTTTCTCTGGATGGATGCATTTGAATTTCCTGCTCTTTTCACTCTCTTCTGGAAGAAGCGTTGGATACAAATAGGGGCAATTAACATGGAAAATTAGTAAAAACTCAAGTGATGCAGTAACCAAAATTATGCCCGTTCCTGTCATAGGGTCCCCTCCCTACTGCATACACATGGACCTTCTACCTCATCCTCAAATGAAGCACAACTAAATTGTAAGAAAGAAGGCTGATGGATTTCGTTCGAGTACAGAAAGGCTCAAGAATAACCTTTATCAATTTTAGTGTGAGAGAAGTAGTATCTCATTGTGGATTTGATTTGATTTTCATGTCCCTAAATGAGCCCTGGGAGTACAGCGATTAAGCACTCAGGTACTAGCCAAAACACAAGTGGCTCAAGCTCACCAGTTGCTCCCACCAGCAGGAGAAAAATGTGACCATCTGCTTTTGTAAATATTATTATCTTAGAAATCCCATAGGGCAGTTCTTCTCTGTCCCATTGACTTGAAGTGACTCAGTGGCAAAGGGTTTGAGAATCAATAGCCATAAGCCAAAATTGTCTCCATGCCATCTGTGATACAGGAAATTATGGCTCTTCTAGCCACAGTCTTTGTCATTCCAAGTGATTGCATGGGGTTATATAAATAGGGTATGTGAAATGCTAATGTGGGGTTGTTTAGTTTTGCCATCCTGCTAGATATAAAACAAGCCATCTCCGAAGCAGGAATGGGGAGAATCTCACAAGCATCAAGAAAGTACACCCAGAAATGGAAGTGTTTTTCTTGGACCCTGCCATATATGGGCCGAATCTCCTCAGTCCAGGAGATAGATTGTGATCTAGAGAAATGATGGAGAAATGGGGGGGGCGGGGGGGAGCAGCATTTCAAGAACCAAGAACACAAGATTTAATAGATCAGCGCACTTCCTGGCCCAAGAAGCAAGTAAACTGGAGTGACTTTGGCAGTAAGCTCACTGTGTTAGTTCAGGTAGACTAGAGAAACAAGTCCAGGGAGACTCACATGTGTATAAGAGAGAGGTTTATTTATATACAAGAGCAATTGAATATTGAGAAAACATCCCAGCCTAGTCCAGATCAAGTCTATAAGTCCAATATTAGCCCTCATGTCCAATACCAATCTATAAAGTCTTCTTCAGACTCACAAAACACATGTAGTATAATCACAGGCCGTGGGTAGAAAGTCTTTGTATTCAGTGGTGTTGTAAGCATCTCAGTGCTGGCAGGGGTCTCCATGTGGTTTCTCCAGTTCCCAGGGGACAGGGCCTATCAGAGTAGTACCATGTGTCTTGTCAGTAGAAAGTCTCCAAGAGAGTGAGGAGAGAGAAAGAGAGAAAGAGAGAGAGAGATATGAGAGAAAGTGGCTCCTCCATCCAAGGAGGAAATATGAGTTCCCAGAATTCTCAGAAGGCCATGCCCACACAGAGGCCTCATGGGTTATATCTTGATTGACAGGCTAGACTTCACCCCTTCACTCATAATCCTCTCAAATTGAAATCAGATTATGTGACAACCACACTCACTGGGAGAGTGTGTTGCCTGCAAGCATTTAATTTGAGAAACTAGGTTTGCTAATCCACAGAGCTAGAGCTGTGGCTGAGTCTTATGGTGGAGTAGCATGCTCTTTGCACATTTAATGGCAGCGCTAAGGAAACTTTACCACACTCATCTGTGCAGGGCAGAGGCCAGGGGATCACATGACTGAGAGGTTGTGGACCAGAGAGAGATTTGTCTGTGAGTGAGCTAAGGTGAGGCATTCCTATGTAGACAAACTGAATCCAAAATATTTTATGATCTCACTAATCTAAAATTCCTAGAATTGGTAAATAGATAGAGATCAGAGTTTAATAGTGGTTACTAGGAGTAGATAGGTCACCACTTGCCTGTCAGTTTGTTGAATTGTGGTGAGTTGAGTATTGCTCTCATGCTGGAAGCCACCAATATTCAAATACCAGTAGGGTCATCCAGGGTGAACAGGTTTCAGGAGAGTTTTTAGACTAAGAACAGACTGAAGAATCCAGTTATGAGGGATTTGCCATAGAACATCTTATGAATTAGCAACAAAACACTGTCAGCACTGGACAATGAGTCCCTAAGGTTGAAAGGCACTCAAAACATGACTGGAGAAATGCTGCCTCCTCAAAATAGAGTCGATTTTCATGATGTTTCTAGAGTCAAACTTTCAGGACATTTATTTGCTGCTCTGACACAACTCAAGTTGAGAAGGAACAGCTTCAGATACCTATTAATAATCAGAACGTGGATTGGATGAAGGATGAAGCTAGGAAAATTATAAGTCCTCAAAACGTAACATGGAACACATAAAGATCAACATCCTAGGCATTAATGAACGGAAATGGACTGGAATTACATGTTTTGAGTCTGAACATAATATGGTTTATTGTGTAAGGAATGGCAAATCCAAGAGAAATGGTGTCACATTCACCATCAAAAAGAACATTTCAAAATCAGTCTTGAAGTACAGTGCTATCTCTGATAGGATAATATATATGCCTCTACAAGGAAGCAAATTATTGTTCAAATGTGCACACTAATCACTAAAGCTAGTGATGAAGAAATTGAAGAATTCTTCTTCAGTCTGAAATTGATCATAAATGCAATAAAGAGATAGCTAATTACTGGCAACGTGAATACAAAAATTGAAGACAAATAGGATAAATCCATTGTTGGGAAATATGGCCCTGGTCATAGAAACAAAGCTGATGATTGCATGATAGAATTTTACAACACGAGTGGCTTTGTTGAAAATACTTATTCAAAAACATAAATGTGAATATGCACATTGCTCTCATCAGATGGAATTTACAGGAATGAAATTGACTACACCTGTGGGAAGAGATAATGGAGAAGCCCGATATCATCAGCCAAAACATGACCTGGGGCTGACTGTGGAGCAATCAACGAATCAATCATATGCAAGTTCAGGTTTGATGTTATAAACTACAACAAGCCCATGATCACCAAAATAAAACCTTCAATATATCCCACCTGAATTTAGAGAAGATATCAGGAACAGACTAGATTCATTGAACACTAAAGGCCAAAGACCTCGTGAGCTGTGGGATGACATCAAGAATAGTATGCATGAAGAAAGCAAACGGTCATTAATCAGACAGGAAAATATGAAAACCAAAGTGGATGTCAGAAGAAACTCGAATTTGTTCTCGAATGAGAATAGCTAAAGCAAATAGACAAAATAATGAGGTAACAGAACTGAGCAGAAAATTCCCTCGGATAGCTCAGGAAGATTAACTATTGTAATGAAATACGCAAAGAGAAAAATCAAAAGGGAAGAACACACTCAGCATATCTCAAAGTGAATGAACTGAAGAAAAAATTCAAGTCTGTAATATTAAAGGGTCCATGGGCCCAGGATTAAATGATACAGGCAGTATCAAAAGAAGATGGCAGGAATAGGCTGTACCAAAAAGAAATGTTTGGCATTTGATGACGAGTAGAGAATTCCAAGCTGTGCTCAAGGCATTAGCCACAACGGCTCCAGGAATTTCGAGAATGTCAATTGAAATATTTCAACAAGTGGATGGGGCACTGGAAGCAGTTATTTGTCTATGCCAAGAAATTTAGAAGACAGTTACCTGGTCAACCAAATGGAAGAGATCCATGGTTATGCCCATTCCAAAGAAAAGTCACCCAACAGAATGTGAACATTATCCAACAATATCATTAAGACCAAAAGCAAGTAAAATTTTAGTGAAGATAATTGGACAGTGGCTGCTGTAGTACATTGACAATGAGCTGCCAGAAATTCAACTTGGATTCAGAAGAGGATATCATATGATAGCTATCATTGCTGATGTCAGCTAGGCCTGGGCTAAAGACAAGAGAGATGTTTACTTGAGTTTTATTGACTGTGCAAACCCATTCTACTGTATGGGTCAGAACAAACTATCGATAACATTGAGAAGGATGGAAATTCCAAAACATTTCATTGCGTGTATGAGGGATCTTTACCTAAACCAAGAGGCAGTCAATGACTCAAAATATGAATCCTGATCAAAAGGAGGAAAATTATAGAACAGAACAAAGGAATACTATGTGGTTTAAAATCAGGAAAGGTATGCACCAGGCTTATATGCTTTCACTTTAGTTCATCTGTATACTTGGCAAATAATCTGAGAAACTGGATTATATGACAAGAATATAGTATCAGCATTTGAGGAAGGCTTATTAACAACCTTCTATATGCAGATGACATACCTTGCTTGCTGATAGCAAGGAGGGCTTGAGGCACCTGCAGAGGAAGACCAAGGACTGAAGCTTTCATTATGTATTGCAACTTAATGCAAAGAAAATGAAAAACCTCACAACCGAACCCAGAGAAAATATCATAATGAACGAAGAAAAGCTTGAAGTTGCCAATGGTTTAATTTTGCTTGAATCTACAATCAGCACTCATGGAAGCAGAAATCGAGGTATTGCATTGGGCAAAGCTGCTGCATAAGACCTCTTTAAGTTCTGAAGATCAAGGGTGTTACTTTGAGGACTAAAGTGAAGCTAATCCAAGCATAGTATTTTCAATAGCCTGCTAACAAATCAGAAAAAGCACAGAATGGTTGTATTTGAATTCTTGTGTTAGTGGAGAACATTGGAAGTACCAGAAGACCAAACAAATCTGTTTTGGAAAAAGTACTAGAATACTCCTTAGAAATCAGGGTGGCAAGACTTCGTCTCACATACCCTGAACTTGGTATCAGGAGAAACCAGTCTCGTGAAAACAACATCACGCTTGGTACTATAGAAAGTTCATGTAAACGAGGAAAACCCTCAGGCAGATGAACTGACTTTAAGAATGCAAAAAATAGGCTCAGACATACCGATTGTGAGGATGACATAGGACTGGGCAGTGCTCTGCTCTGTTGTATGTAAATATCCACATATGAAGCTATTGTGTCTTGACATCCTTTATTACTAGATCTAGAAAGGTTTTGAAGGTAATCTCCCCTCTCTAACCTTTCCCCAAAGAATTCTACACTCTGATTTATGCACCCTCAAGGGACTCATATTGTGTCCTTTCCCCAATGTTCTTTGAGTTTTGGGAACAGAAGGAAGTCTGAAAAGGCCACACCAAGGCTTTATGGTGATTGGGATAAGGTTTCCTGGTGAGTAGGCCAAGCCTTGATACTGTGGAAGAATGGGCAAGTACATTGTTATGTTGGGATAGAAATTCTCAGTGCCCCTCACTTGGCCTTTTTTTCACCCATGCAGTTTTCAGTTTTATTAAAAATTCTTCATAAGGAACTCCTGTGGTTTTTCTGTAGTCTTTGAGAAAATCTATCAAGATTATACCTCTGAATCAAAAAAAATACTGTTACTATAACCTTCTTTGCTGACCTTTATGACT
Organism: Tenrec ecaudatus; assembly: GCF_050624435.1. NCBI lineage: Eukaryota > Metazoa > Chordata > Mammalia > Afrosoricida > Tenrecidae > Tenrec > Tenrec ecaudatus. The sequence continues at coordinate 70,918,439 of NC_134532.1, forward strand.
TAAATTCTAATTTGAGTTCTTTCCAATCTTCCTTCAGATGCTTGATCCATCCAAAACTGTTGTTTTATGTGGGGCAGAATCCTTTGCAAAGCTGCAATGATTTCGGAAGATGTCCACTTGAGTTTTGTTGAGAAATTGATATTAGTTCTTACCTTGAAATTGCTTTTTTCCGTGGCATGTGCACGTGCACACACACAGACACACACAGACACACACACTCAATCTATACTTTTAAAGATGCATTAATAAGACTCAGACAAGTATATTACTGAGAGAACGTGTCCTCAGCCATCTACTGATCACAAAAAAACGGGTTTTGTTTAGAATCAATTCCAGTATGTGTGCATTGGAATTTAAGTTGCAATACTTTATGACTTACCTTCATCTAATTTGTGAGAACTAAGAAGAGTGAGAAGATGCATTTCTTAAAGAGGTATGAGGAAATGTTATTTTGAGGATTTGTTGTATGGCATGAAGGTCAACCTTAGAGAGATTCCTCAGGCTTTACAATTATGAATGAAAAGTTCAAAAACCATCTCTCTGATCAACATCTCGCTAACCTGTGTTCTGCTTCCTGGGCCAAGAGCAGACTATGCCGCCAAGCATACCGGATGGGCCATCTGCAGCAAGGACTGGAAACAAGAATTTTATCCCGAATTTGAAGGTGTTATTTTTCCCATGGTTTGATTTGCCTGGCATTCTTTGCCTGGCTCCCCCCCCCCCCCGCCCCTTTTCCTTTGCAAGTAAAGGGAAAAATGAGGAGCATTAGTTGCTGACGAAGTTAAGAGGACGCTGAAGCTGGCTAGGTTTATTACTCTTGGCAGATGAATGGTGTGATGTGGTTTTACTTCCTATTTGCAAAGCCTTTCTAGAAACCTGGGCTCTGTTCTGCAGCGAGTCCTCCTTGTCAAGATATATATATACACACACACACACACACACACACATATATATATATATATATTTAAAAAGAAAAAAACAAAAGTCCAAAAGAAGGAAAGGAATTTTAAAGCAAATTCTTACTTAGCCCCAAAGAAAAATGAGCCCCTGGTACATGCTACAACATGGATAAACACTGATGACATGCTGAGTAGAATAAATGAATCACCAAAGGACAAATATTTTATAGGCGCAGATGAAATGATAAAAATACACTCACATCCATTCGATAGCTAGCAGTAGTTACAAGCAGTGGAAGAGATGGAGAAAAAAGGGAGATTTGTCCTCTTGAAAGCAGAGCGTTCGGGCATTGACTGCGGGGAGTGGTTGTACAGTTTGTATATTATAATCGGTATAGCTTACCTATACCAATTATAGCTTTTTTTTAACAACAGGAAGAAAACAAAATGAAAAATATAGTGCTGTTCATAATTTAAAAACAAAAGTAGCATTAAAGAAACTTGAGCTGTTGATACTATTTCTCAAAAACTCAGTCATGAGTCAATTCTGAGTCTGAGCAACCTTATTTACAGAGTAGAACTGCGCCCTGTGGGTTTCCAAGGTTGTAAATCTTTGTTGGAATAGAAAAATTCATCTTTCTTCTGAGGAGCGGCTGACGGATTTGAACTGCTGACATTGTGGTTAGCAGTCAATGTGTATCCCATTAGAACACCAGGGTTCCTTTTGAAACTCTTTGTTGCTGTTTTGTTAGGGGCCACCAAGTCGGTTCTAACTCAGTGACCCTATGCACAGCAAAATGAACTTCTGCCCATTCCCATTCCATCCTAATAATTGTTCTTCTGTTTGATCCCCATGCTGCAGTCATTGGGTCCATCCATTTTATCGAAGGTCTCCTTCTGTTTCACCGCCCTCCACTTTACCAAGCACGAGGTCCTTCTCTAGGGATTCGTCTCTCCTGACAACATGTCCGCAGTATGGGAGATGAGGTCTTGCCATCTTTGCCTCTAAGAAACATGCTGGTTGTACTTCTTCCAAGACAGATTTATTGGTTCTTTTGGCAGTTCTAGTTATTTTCAATATTCTTCACCAACACCATAGTTCAAACGCATTGAGTTTTCTTTCATCTTCCTTATTCGGGGTCTAAGTTTCTCATTCATATGCGGTTACTGAAAACACCGTGGCTTGGAGCAGATGTACCTTAGTCTTCAAAGGAAAAATCCTTGTTTCTCAACACTTTAAAGTGTTCCTGTGTAGCAGATTTGCATAATGCAGTGCATCATTTGATCTCCTGACTGTTGCTCCCATGAGCACTGATTGTGGATCCAAGCAAGATGACATCTTTGACCACTTCAATCTTTTCTCCATACTTCATGATGTTACCTAGTGATACGACTTAGGTACAACTAAACACCTTACAAGCTTTGTTGTCTCAAAGGGTTAGGGTCATGGTTTCATGGTGTCTGCAGTCAATTAGTCTAATATTGTCTTTAGAGTTTCTGTTCTCCTAATGAGTAATGTCTGAGATCCTAAAAGGTTGAAAGTGGCCACCCAAGATACAATTGGTTTCTATTCACCTGGAGCAACGTAGGAAGAAGGAATCTTAGGAAGAAGGAATCTTAGGAAGAAGGAATCTTAGGAAGAAGGAAAATAAGGAAATGAACTACATAGCTAATTGTTTCCATTAACTACTTCCATTACTGTGAGACCTGAAGGAATGGCTGGTGCCTGGCTACTATGAGTCCTGATCAAAGGAGGAAAATTATAGAACTTCACCTTCTATGGAAACCAGGATTATTTGACCCATTGAGACTGAGGCAATCTCTATTTTCTGGAAACAATTATTAAAATTTGAACTGAAACTCTCATAGAGTCATCTTCGAATAAAAACTATTTGTCATAAAGAAGTTCAGTCAGATGCGCCTTATAAGTGAGGATTCTGAGACTTTAGTTCTCTGGATTTGTACATATTATCGGGATGGACATTATGCTTGGCAGCATAAAAGGTTAGCAAAAAAGAGGAAGCCCTTAACAAAATGGGGTAACACAGTGGCTCCAAGAATGGGCTCAAATTGTACAGCCGGCACAGGATCAAGCAGTATTTCTTTCTGTTGTACACAGGTTGCTATGAGTTATGAATGACTAAATGGGACCTGATGACTACAATTATGTTCTTTTAAAGATCAAAATGGACAAGTGCACCTTTAATACACAGGTGAGATCTTGAGAGGACAGATACTATAACTTAACAGTGAAGAGACAATGTGGGTGGAGATAGGGAGAAAAGTGACACCAAAGTGAAATATGTAACCATTATCATTAAACTGTACATGTAAACAGTGTTGATTTGGCTTACGGGTTTTTGTGTGTGTGTGTATTTTCATTTACATCAGGGTAGGTCCATGTGGCTTCTCTTCAGGGATGTCTCACAGGAAGTCAGCTTTCTCAGTAGAGTCTCTCCAAGGGAGTGAGCAGAGAGAAAGAGAGTCTCCCACCTCCAAGGAGGAAATTCAGGAATTCCCAGAATTCTGAGGAGGTCATGCCCACATAGGGTCCTCATTGACTATGATCCCATTGACAGACTAGACTCCACCCTTCACTCTTAATCCTCAAATTGACAATTACACAACTACCACAATAACATTTAGAAAAGAAAGCAAATTCTTTGAGCATCATATTAAAATCCCACTGGGATAGCAACTCTAGTCCTTTGGCTTTGCGTGACGCCAATGTACTAATCCAACTCATTGATGACCCTACCACTAAGACCCTGGAAGACCCTGTTCTTCCTGCCCCTTGGGCATGACAACTATGTCCCCTTAGTTTTGTGCAGATCTAGCCCCATCCCCCTGGAACTTCTGAACGATAGCCCCACCCTCCAGAAGTGAATTGGTGAAGAACGAACTCTTTGAAACCTAAGAGGCTGTAGGCCCACTCTTAGGAGCCCTAGAAGCCAGGGCTCTATCCTTTGAGACCAAGGCAGATTTGTTAGATGTCAGGCTGACGGTTTCTATTGACTTACAGAGTTGCAGGGATCTAAGGCCATACCACCCTGAACACCCCCGATCTCGTCTAACATCGTTGCAGGGATTGCTGAACCCAAAATTTGTACATAAGCAGACTGCTAGCTAACACCCTGCAGAGGCTAAAGACTCCTAAGATCAGCAGACAATAGGACAGGCCACTAGCTTAAGTCCCAAGAACCAAACCTCAAATGGTAAGAGTCAGGTGTAGAATCAAGAATGAGCAAAAAGCTAGAGAGCTTTTCTAGAATGTTCATATATATTTGATGGAAGACATGCCCCTCGAGGAAACTCTCCTTTGGTGGATTGGCTGCTCATTGCAGATCTCATGAGGGGATGGATACATCGTAACTGCCAATGCCGAGTTTCATGGCTCAGCCCGTTGACACATAGCCTTAACCATCATAAGGTGTAAATTAAGTAAGTTTAAAATTTAAAGGATAGAAATCTTGCTTCTTTAACCTGGGGTATCTCCCACCAACTTGTTATTTTTACAGACACCTTAAGAACATACCTAAAACTAGTGAGAGCATGCTTCTAATGACGTGGGAGAGAGAAGGAAAAATCCACTGAAATTTTGTCTTGAGTTATACCAGCCTAGATTTTGAGTTTCTCAGTATATTTCTCTTTAGCTTTGGCTTCTTGTAGTGTGGGAGCTGTGTCTTTTTTCCATGACCACTGTGTTTTTATTTGTTTGTTTGAAGTAGTTTATTTAAGGATTTTTTGAGAGGGGTAAACAAATATTTTTAAATAAACCTTTTATTTTGGAGTAGGTTATCATTTCAGAACAGAAGCAAAAATAGTATGGTCTTAGTTTGGGTTTTCTATGGAAGTAAAACCAGTGAAGAGTGTGTGTGTGTGTGTGTGTGTGTGTGTGTGTGTGTGTGAGACATATATATATACTGACTTATAGTGACTCCTTGTGACTTTGAGACTATAACTGTTTAAGGGAGTAGAAAGTCCAAACTTTCACACACCCACACATTCCTATAATTATTTATATACCTGCAGAAGCTGAGCAATGAGTAAGGAAGACCAGAGAAGATTTGATACATTGAAATTATGGTATTGGCCAAGTTCCCCAGCTCCTGCTTGGGGAGAAAAGGGAACTGGGGCATTCCCTGGGCACCTCGAAGTTAGGAATGCTCTTGCGATAGGTCCCTCAAACCCAGTTCAGCAAAAAAATGAGGAAAATCCTCAACATGATGGATTGATACAGTGGCTGGGACAACATATTGAAATGTAACGAGGATGAAGGTGGCTTAGGACTGGGAAGGGTTTCATTCTGTTGCATATGGGGACTCTGTGAGTTGGAAACTCACCAGCACCTAACAAGAGTATAGATACATATGAACACACAGATTGTGGGGTGTTTTTTTTTTCCATGAACTTGTTTGAAGCCTACGCACATACACACACACATACCCAGATTTTATCTCAAAGAGTTGCTTATACAAATGTGGAGGTCCCCAGACAGACTCAATGAAGACTGATGACTTCTAACTCACATGGGTACAGAGATTGACAAACACAAATTGGAAGGCCACATGACAGGTGCTGGTGTGTGGGGCTGTGGGAGATGGTAACTCCTCAAATCCAAAGGTCAAGAATCAGAGGTCCAATGGTGCCAGGTCATCTGTAGGATTGCAAGGAAAAGAAGAGGCTTTACTAGAACGTTCCCATGTATTGGATGCATCCCATATCCTTAAGGAAACACCTGTTTCAACTGATTGGCTGATCACATCATGGAAGTGACTATAATAAATGAGCAATACATTATGGAAAACAATCAGTCCAATGCCTGCCAAACCACTGAAAATCATCACCTGATTACGTTGATACATATATTGACCATCTCATCCACTGTTAACATTTTAAGTTACTGAGTTAGTCTAGGTAGACTAGACAAACAAAATTCATAGACACATATTTTATAAGAGAGTTTTACATAAAGGGTAAGCGTACATTAAGAAAGCATTCCAACCCAGTACTATCCAAGCCCACAAGTCCGACATTAACCCATACATCCAACACCAGTTTACAACGTCGTCCTCCATCTCACAAAACACACGAAATGATGCTGACTGCAGGAAGAAAGCCAAGTCAGAGAATGTGTAAGCATCTCAGTGCTGCCAGGGGTCTCCACACAGTTGCTCCAGCACGCAGGGCTGCATCGGAGTAGGTCATGTGGCTTGTTCTCATGGATGTCTTGCAGAGAGTGAATCTTGCCAGCTGAAGCAGAGAACTGGCTAAGGCAGCTACACCCTGGTCTGACCATCAGAGAAGACACAAGACAGGTGAGGCTCGCCAAGCCATTTATCTGTCCGCCCTTCAATTAAACTGCCCTTCAATTAATCTCACATTTGTTCATTGGTCAGGTTGGCACAATAAACCTTAACTATCACAGTTACTATGGAAGAACATCTGTCAAAACAAAGAAAACCAATATTGGTATTGTTTTTTATGAATTAATCTGTAGAATTTGTTGATACTTTGTCTTTTCATTAATATCCTTTTTCTGTTCTAGAAGCAAGTCTAGGTCACCACATTGCATTTATCCAACTGTATTTAATATAAGGAAACAGAGGAGTAAAGACCCACACATGTCCTCAAGACTTACTACCTATTGCCTCGATTTTCCACATTGTTCTAGGCGTAGCACAGCACAGTGTTTAACTAGGTGTTGCTTCTCTGAATAAGCACCGAATGCTCCTAGGGAAGCCTTGAAAGTACCATTTGTAAACACCATGACCCTCATTTGGACATACTACAAAATCATGTTCAATGAGAGTCATTTGTCAGCAACACTGTATCAGGAACAGAGCAGAGGGACCATGGTTGCTGGCGGTGCCCTTTGTTTCCCATGGATTTGGTGGAATCAGGCATAAGAGTTTTCAGGCCTTTGTTTATAGGTAGATCCTGAGATGGTGAGGCCCTTGAGGCCAGAGATTATGTCTGTTTGGGCTCCTACTGTCTTTCCAAATTCACCTGGTGCCCAACCCATAGTAGACTCTTGATAAATATTTGTTGAATGAACAAATGCAGAAAAAGCCCAGAGACGCAGGGTGGTAGGCACTCTAGCAGAGAGGGCCTGCCATGGTTGGCTGAGGGACGGTCTTTGGCTCTCTCTCTGTCCCCACCCAGGAACCCACTGCAGTGTGGGAGAAGGGTCTTCCCCAGAGGGGCAGTCAGAGCCTTCAGCTGGTGTTCGTTGGAAGTCTCAGTTCACTACATCACACCTGGCTATATTTCAAAGATTAATGAACAGCATCTTGTCAGGTTTAATATATTACACTCAAGGAGTTTACTTGGACGATGTAATCATAAATTCCCTGAGCTGCGAATTACACCTTAAGGACTTAAATGAAGTTCCAATGAGAATGAAAGAAACAGGAATCACTGTAGAATGTAAAAAGTGCCAGTTTTGAGAGAAAACTGTAAATTTTCTAGGACATTAGATTTCAAAAGAAGGATTACACACAGACTAAACAAAGTAGAAGTCATAAAAATTTAAAGACACCGCAAAACATAACAAAAATAAGATCCTTTTTAGTTATGACAGAATTCTAAAAGGAAACTTACACCAAATAATGCCACCCAAGCAGAGTCATTAATTAACCTAATGAGAAAATATGTTCCATTTTCATGGCCAAAGCATGTCAGGAAGTCTTTGACATTTTAAAATGAAAAAGAAAAAAAAAAGAAAAGGAGTGAAAAGACAACCTCACCATTCTGAAGAGTTTTAAATGTTCACGTATCAGTTCAGGAACTCGGAGGTACCTTTGATAATCAGCTCAATGATGTCCTGGGGACATGTTTGCACATGTCACATACTTAAAATGTGAGTAACAAAAGCAGGATTGGGACAAAGAAGTTGAAGTCAAGGGAATGGTCCAAAGACGAAGGCTCTGGAATCTGAAATATTGTCAAGTCCTCAGGCTACAAATGCCCAGTTTACAGACAACTCGCCACGCCCACTTGACCTTGAACCATATGAAAATGTGCCCTCCTTTTGAGAGCCTTGACCCCACCCCAGCTCGCTACAAAGTTCTCATCAGAATCACCCTTACTTGCTGTATATGCAGCTTTTGAATCGTGGGGGGAAATCATTGAGTCTTGTCTTGGCCCCAAATAAATCTAAATAAGAACATACACACGTGTTCTGACTTACCTGGAGATTCAACGTAAAGACACGCTTTGAAATGGGTCTTGTTCAGAACCCAGGAAATGCCTGTATGAGCTCAGCACTGACCATTGGGCAGAACTTCCTAAGATGAACTAGAGCAAGTGATAAAGCTGTGTCCCCGCCCCTCTTGATCTACACTGACTACGGAAAAACATGGATGTGTGCAGATTTGTATTTTTTTTAACCTTAAGAGAGTCCAGATTTGTATTCTAAAACTATAATAAAATTTCCATTATGCATCCCTGGAAAAGTCAACCCTCTTTCTGTGTCTTAGTACTTCTATTGGTTTCTTAATTAATGCCATTTCGAGTACATTCAATGTTGTTTCCTCTATGGCTTCACACCCCAAATTCCTCGGCCTGCTCGTACTGAGCCCTGAGCCTACCTGTGACCTCTGGGTGATATCTAGGCAATTCACCGGCATGCTCTTTTTTATTCCTTCTGAGAAATAGAGATAATAGTATTTCCCATATATTTTCACAGCAGCTGTTTCAAGGATTAGTGAGTTCATATGGGCAGAGAGCTTTGAGGTCCTCAGATGAAAGGGGCTATGGGATTCTAACATGTTATTAGTCAGCGTTCTTCAAATTGCCGCAGAGTCTTATACTAGCAGAGTTATAGTCAAGAAGGTTTTAGTCAGGGGTTTATGTATTTCTCCCCAAGATTACTTTTAAACCTGAAATTGCAAAGTGGTCCCAGTTGTGAAAGTTGAAACCAGAGTCGGTATGGAGGCTCTAGACCTGGTTCACAGGCGTCCCAGACGGCATCATGTGGCCTGGACAGGCTCCAGGTTCCGCCTTCTCTGGTGACCTGTGCAGTAACCTGCCCGTTGGCACTTTCAGAGGTGATAGGCAGTTGACAGGGTTTTGGCAGCCTTGGAAATTTGCCTCAAGGTCTGGGGTCAGAGCTGTTTTTCCAGCGATGTTGGGAAGGTATTCTAATTCTTACTAGCCTCACTCTCCAGTCAAGCATCTTAGGCGATTCTATGACCATAGTTCAACTGACACACCTGGGGTCTCCATGAGCTAAAATGGTCTCAAGGCCACCTGGTAGGAGTATGGAGGGGGACCCTTCAGGCTTACTCTACTCAAGTAGAAGACCTGGCTGTTGGACATGCCGTTTTGGTCAGAGGTAATAATGAGCTTCCCGCCTGCCTCTTTTCTTGGGCTTCTGACATACACAAGGAGGTGCCTATACCTGAAGTCCCTCAGGGCCACTTGGGATGGTGTTGGTAGCTGAATACTGAGCCTGGCTCTCAGGATTTGGAACTTATGCAAAGGCTATCATGTTAATCAACCAAAAGATCTTTGAGGGTTGAAGGGATAAAAAAAGAACAACAGCAATAATAATAATGTGAAGAATGCTGAGGATTTTCATCTGGAAGTTGTATTTTAATGAGAAAACATCTTGAGGTGGATTAAAAGTTGGCATTCTACCAAAGCTGAAGGAGAGAACAGAACCAGAACCTAAAGTGTCAGAATTTGGTTCGGAGAAGGCTATGGATAACAGTAGAAGCCCAAGATACATTCGTGAGATCCATTTAGGAAAGATGCCTCCGGTGATTTCCCTTTTCCTTGATAGAGGAATGGGAGGAAAGTGGTTGCCAAACAGAGTGCATTATAGAAATGAATGACTATAGAAGATTAGAATGATGAGCCCGACTTGAATGGTTAAAAACTCAAGTACTCCCTCAATGCAAGAATACTTTGTTCTATTAAACTGACATTCCATGATGCTCACCTTCCTGACACAATTGCTGAAGACAAAGCAGGTGCATAAGCAAATGTGGTGAAAAAAGCGGATGGTGCCTGGCTATCCAAAGGCATAGCATCTGGGGTCTTAAAGGCTTGAAGCTAAAGAAATGGCCATCTAGCTCAGAAGCAACAAAGCCCACATGGAAGAAGCTCACCAGCCTGTGTGATCACAAGGTGTGGAAGTGATCAGGTATCAAAGAACATATAAATCATATCACTGTGAATGAGGGGGAGTGCAGAGTGGAGACCCAAAGTCCATTTGTAAGCAATTGATCATCCCCTTACAAAGGGGTCATGGGGAGCAGAGGAGTCAGTCAGGGTGCAGAGTAGCAACAATGAAACATACAACTTTCCTCTAGTTCCTAAATGCTTCACTCCCCCACCCCCCACTATCATGATCCCAATTCTACCTTACAAATCTGGCTGGAACAGAAGATGTACAATGGTACAGATAGGAACTGGAAACACAGGGAATCCAGGGTGGATGATCCCTTCAGGATCAGTGATGAGAGTGGTGATACCGGGAGGGTGGAGGGAGGGTTGGGTGGAAATGGGGAACTGATTACAAGGATCTACATGTGACCTCCTCCCTAGGGGACAGACAACGGAAAAGTGGGTGAAGGGAGACATCGGACAGTGCAGGATGTGACAAAATAATGTATAAATGATCAAGGGTTCAAGAGGGAGTGGGGGAGCAGGGAGGGAGGGGAAAATGAGGAGCTGATGCCAGGGGCTTAGGTGGAGAGCAAATGTTTTGAGAGTGATGAGGGCAATGAATGTACAGATGTGCTTTACATGATTGATGTATGTATGGATAGTGCTAAGAGTTGTATGAGCCCCTAAAAAATGATTTTAAAAAGAGAGAAAGGGACAGCAAGTAGAATAAGGGTTTCTGGAGGCGGTACAGTGGTGGGGATGGCGGTGAAAGGGAGCTGATGTCAAGGAGTACAAGAAGGAAAATAATGTTTTGAAGTGGATTGGGGTCGCAATCGCATAATATTGCCTGATGTGATTGAACTATGATATCTGAGTGATTGAACTATGATATCTGAACTATGATATCTGAGTTCCCAGTAAATGTGTTTGAAGAAACCCTTTACAATCTAGATGTGTATTACACAACTAAAACTCTCTGATGCTGCAGCTGTTGGCTATTCAACCCGAGGGTGAGGGTGGTGAGTGACATCTTTATTTGAGTGATGGATCTTGATTATGCTGTGCTTCTCAGCAGGCATCAGTGTCCCCTGGAGTTCTCCTTGAAGTGTAGGTGGCCGGGAATAGTCATTTCCTAGGGTTGCCATCATGCTAAGGTCCCCAAACAAGTGCTTTAAAACAATAGGCACTTCTTACCTTTCCGTTGTGGCCTTTAGAAGTTGAATGTAGGGCATTGACAGGCTGCATTCCCTCTGGAGCCTATTGAGGAGGGTTTTTTCTAGCTCGGTCCGGTTTCTGGTAGCCCCAGGTGCTCCTTGACCTGTAGCAGCAGAACACCAATATCGACCTCAGTCTTCACATGGCCTCCATTCCTGGACCTTTTGGTCCAGTCCTCTTCTTATTAGGATGTCAGTCATATTGGATTAGGACGCACCTTCCTCTAGTATGACCTCATCTGAACTGACTGCAAAGACACTGTTTCCAAAGAGGCCTCTGGGCAGGCCAGGGCTTTTGTGAAGGGGACACTCTTCAACCCAGTATTCTGGCCTCAGCCCCAGCATTCCTGATTCATTCGGTTGGGAGCATTTGCACTGTAAAATAATTCCCAGGTGATCCTGATGTTGCTGGCCTGGAGATGCCTCTTTGAGAACCATTATGTGAGAACTTTGGGCCATAAATCAGTCTAGTCTAGACCTTTATTACACAGAGCATGATCCAGGACAGTGTCTAATTACCCAACAATGGGCTTACCTGTGCTTACTTATTAACTTGTAGTGAACAGTTTCACATTTTTTCACCACTTCAAGGGCTGCTTCTAGGTATGCCTGGCTCTTGTCTCTTTCCCAACCCTGTAGCACCTTCCTACAGAATTAAAGATTCCTTTCAAATATACAGACCCTGGCAGAGATGGAATTCTCAGTAAGCAAGGTAAGCCTCTGCAGTGACTTGGGTGAACCTGTTAACCCTGGATTAGTAAGGAAATACAAGTGAGCCCATTCTTATCATAGTAAGTCATCTTCCCCTAGCCCAGGACTTTCAGACCTCCTCCAATCCTGTTGAACCTGATCTGCATTTGACTAGGTGCCTAGCCCAGGAGTATACACAGACAACTTTGAGTCGCACTTCACTAAAAGCTGCCACCCCCTACAATAATTCAAACACTAGACATCAGTTGCTGTCAAGTCATTTTTTCACTCTGGTGACCCCAGGTGTGCTCCCCACGAACAGTGCTCCCCAGAGTTTCCAACTGCGCAGTTCTCAGGACCAGGTCTTTCTCCTTTGACAGCTCTGAGTGGAATTGAGTCTCCAACCTTTTGGTTAGCAGCCAAGCAGGTGAGCCATTTGCACCACCAAGGGCTCCCAACTATTATCCAATCACCTGTGGGTTTGTACCGGATTCGCAGCATGGGAAGTTCCTAGAGCCTGGTAATTTCCAGCTTGAATAGAGTTCAGATTCAATGTGGTCCAAGGCCCACTGAGAATTGGCTTTACACAAAATGGTCAAGAATGCTACTTGTTGCAATGTATACAAGAGGATTTACTGAGCGCTCAATGGAGGGTGAACATGATAGTGGGACAGGAGGAAGGTGAAAGGAAATAGAGGAAAGAAGTAGAAGGCAAAAGCTATTTATAGTGGTATAACAGCTATAGGCATGTATATATGTAAATATATTAATTTATAATGAAAGGGATAGAGGCCAATGTACATACATTTATATGTTAAGAATTAAGATAGCAGAGGGACTTTGGGCCTCTGCTGAAGGCCTTCCAAAACACAAGAACATTTCGTTCTAATAGCCTAGCACTCTTTGATATTCACCTTCCCAACATGATCGCTGAAGACAAAACGGGTGCATAATAAGCAAATGTGGTGAAGAAAGCTGATGGTGCCCGGCTATCAGAAGAGATAGCATCTGGGGTCTTAAAGGCTTGAAGGTAAACAAGCAGCCATCTAGCAGGGAAGCAAATAAGCCCACAAGGAAGAGGCACACCAGCTGGTGTGATCATGAGGTATCAACAGGATCAGATATCAAAATATCCAAAACAAACAATTATATTGATGCGAACAAGGGCATGGGGGTTGGGGTGATGGAGTGGATACCCAAAGCCCATCTGTAGATAATTGGACATCCCCCCACAGAAGGGTTACAAGGAAGGGGAAATTCAACCAGAGTGCACTATAGCACCCACAAAACACAATCATTCCTCTAGTTCCTGGATACTTCCCACCCCTACCCCACTCCCACTCCCACGATCCAAATCTATCTTATAAATCTGGCTAGACCAGGTGACACTCATTAGTACAGATAAGAGCTTTCAACACATGGAATTCAGAACTGATAAAACCTTCAGGAACAGTAGTGGGAGTAGTGATAATATGAGGGTAGGGGATGATGGAGGGGGAGAAAGAGGGGAACCCATCACAAGGTTGGATATATAGCCCACCCCCCTAGGGAGATGAATCACAGAAATGTGGATGAATGGAGACAACATTGTAAGACGCAAAATAACAACAATAATGTATAATTCATCAAGGAATCAGGAGGTGGGAGGGTGGGGAGGAAGAGGTTAAAAGAGGAGATAGCCAGGGCTCAAGTAGAAAGAAAATGTTTTGGAAATGTTGCTGACAACATATGTACAAGTGTACTTAATACAATGGAATGATGGATTGTCGTAAGATTTGTAAGCGTCCCCGATAAAATTATTAATAATAAAAAAGAATGCTGTTTGTCTCTCATTCATGCGTCTTCCAAGAGTGAAATGAGACTTATGAACATGACCAACAGAGACAAGCATGTGACTTAAGCTTGCCTTTACCCAAGACACAGGCTCTCCTGGCTCTGTGATCCTGCGTGGCGCGCCGGCCCCATTCTGCATGCCTGCAGTGCAGGGCCGTAAGTGCAGCTCTCCGCGTGGGCAGGCAGGTGTTCAACATCAAACAACACTGCTCTGGACCTGAGCAACTGAGAGAAAAAATGTAAATGAAACTTAAACAATTATGATAAGAGCCAGTCGACCACCCGCTCCTTCCCACCCCCTTTCCACCCCTTGGAGCTGAGATTCCATGCGAAGCTTTTAGAAAGGCAGACGCTGACAACAGGACCCCTCAAGCCTCGTAATCAAAGGAAGGTTTCCTGGGGATTCTGACTGAGAAGGGACCCATCAAGATATATGGTTTAGGGACAGGGTTTAAAGATTACAGTTATTACAGTTTCGGCTACTAAATCAAACATTGGGCACATCCTTCATTGTCTCCCACAATTCTAGCAAGTCATTCATGCAACAAGTAGAGACCTACAGAGTCTCTATGAGTCGTAGCAGACTCCACAGCAGTGAGTTGAAAGGTCCAGCAAGAATACAAAATATGAAGTTCCTCATAGGAAAAAAATATGTGTGAGGATAAAAATAAAACAACAAACAGCTAGACTGCCAAGTTGAGAGAATTCAGGACCAGAGCTTTCAATCACCAGGAAACACTACAGACACTAACCTCCGAGCCGTAAGACATTGGCCACAGCAGCGCGAACAGAATCTGGCAAAGGGGGGGTAACTGTGCTGGCTTCTTGATGCCACACCATTTCCATTTGTGTTGAACAGTGAAGTTCATTTTGATTCACGATCAGACACCAAATGGCTTTGGACTGGAGGAAGCATGAACCTGAGAATGAAGACAACTGGAGTAATGAGTCTAGACTGTTATATAGTAGCTTTTAAACAACCAAAGGTTTCTCAGTCCACTTAATACAAAACCTAACCCCCTGTTCACTGCCATTAAGTTGATGGTGACTTGATAGGCCAGGGTAGAACTGCCCCCAGAGGTTTCTGAGACTGTGACTCTTTGATGGGCTAGAAAACCGTTGCTTTCTCCCAAGGAATAGCTGGAAGCTTCACACCGCTGACCTTAAAGTTAGCAGCCCCAACATATAACCACTCTGCCGCCAGGGCTCTGCTAACCCTTTCATCACTTCTTAAAAGACCTTGCATGTGTCCTCCTGCTCACTTCGTTCTCTCTGATTCCAGGGCTTCTGTCACTCCGGGTTCCATGGCCTTGGCCAGGCTCTTCCAACCCCCAGGCCTTGGTTTTTGCTTCGGTCTCAAATATTCTTACCCAAGCTCCTCACATCCTTCGCTTGAGATGAAAACTTCCTTGGCCTTCCTGCTTCAAGCAGTTCTTGCTCCCACTTAAATTCAGTGTCATCACCCTGCTCATTTCCTTCTTAACTGTTCAGTTTTCCCATCCTTCCATGGAAAATCATTTCAGAACGCAGTGGTACAAAATAAAAGTAATGCCATTAACCATTAAGATCAACTCTACTTTGAGGAGACAACTCTCTCCTCCCCCTGCCTGGTCTTATTTTGAGGGCCCTCCAATCTGAGGAGCGCTGGAGGTGTAGCGATTATGTACGTGTTGGGCTGCAGTCCACAGGACGGCAGTTCAAAACCACTAGCCTCTACTTGAGAGAAAGACGGGGCTTTCGACTTCAGTGAAGAGTTAGTCTCAGAAACCCTGTTTCTACCTTGTCCTACAGGGTTGCTATGAGTCAGTATTGACTTGATGGCAGTGAGGTTTTGGGGTTGTTATTTTTCCCCAACCTGAGGGACTCATCTTTTTTGTACTATATCAGACAATATTCTGCTGCCATTTATAAGATTTTCAGTGACTCAATGACAGTGAGTTTTTAATTTAATCTCCTATAAGTAGACCAACGATTCCTTCTTCCTACTTTGCTCTTAGTCTCAATGCTGTGCTGAAACCTGTTCACCATGCGTGACTCTGCTGGTATTTGACATACTGCTAGCAGAGAGTCCAATATCACTGCAACATGCCAGCAACCACAGTATGGCAAACTGACAGAGCAGCAGCAGAAGTCGCATCATGAATAAACATTGCCAGAGAGTGTGCTGGATGATGACCTCCTCCATTCAGACAGAACTTAAACTACGACCAGGGAAGAGCTGCCTCCTCAAAGTAGGGTCGACCTTAATCATGTGGATAAAGTGAAGCTCTTTGGGGCTTTATTTTATGATAACACATGAGTCAAAATGAGAAGAAACCGTTGTAAACATACAACAATCAGAACGGGGAATGCATGAAGGATGATTCTCGGACACTTGGAAGTCATCAAATAGCATATGGAACAAATAAATAGTGACTCCTAGGCATTAGTGAGCTGAAATGACTGATACTGGCCATTTTGAATCAGATAAGCATATGGTTTATGGTGCCAGGAATGGCAGATTCAAGAGGAATGGTGTCAAATTCATTGTCAAAAATAACACTTGAGATCTATCTTGAAGTACAATGTTTTCTATTATAGGATAATGTCTATGTGCCTATAAGGAAGTCCAATTAATAGCTATTTTAAAATTTTACTTGCCAATCACTAAGCTAGTGGTAAAGACGGAAAAACAAATTCTACCAATTTGTTCAGTCTGAAATTGTCAAACATACAATCTAGACATACTAATAGCTATTGGCAAAAGGAATGCAAAAGTTGGAAACAAACAGAAATGCTCAATAGTTGGAAAATAGGACCTTGGTGGGAGTAATGAAGTTGGAAATCACATGATAGTATTTTGCAAGACATAGGACTTCATTACTAATGCCTTTCCAACATAAGCAGCAACTATATACATGGACTTCTGTAAATGGACTACACATAAATCAACTACATCTGTGAGAAGAGATGACAGAGAGGCTCTATATCAGCATCTAAAAGGAGGTGAGGGGCTAACTGTGCCTACTCAATATGTAAGTTCAGATTGGAGCCCTGGTAACATAGTGGGTTACACATTGATCTGTTAAGCAGAAGGTTGGTAGTTTGAAACCACCAGCTGCTCTGCAGGAGAAAGATGAGGCTGTCTGCTCCCATAAATATTTAAAGTTTCAGAAGCCCACAGAGGTAGTCCTACTTTGTCCTACAGGGTTGCTATGAATCAGAATCGACTTAATAGCATTGAGTTTGGAATTTTGGAAGTTCAACCTGAATTAAAAGAAAATTAAAACAAGTCTATGAGAGTCAAAAATAGGATCTTGGGTATATCCCACCTGAATTTAGAGAATGTTTCAAGAACAGATTAGATACATTGAATATTAATGACAAAAGACTTGACAAGTTGTGAGATGACATTAAGAATGTCACACTTGAAGAAACAAAGTTTATTAAAAGATGAAAAGAGACAAGATCAAAATGTTAGAAGAGACTGAATCTTTTTCTTATCGTAGAGTCGTTAAGACAAATGGAAGAAATTAAGTAAAACCTGAATAGAAATGTCAAAGGGCAGCTTCAGAAGACAAAAGTATTTTAGTGAAATATGTAAAGAGCTGAAGTTGAATCCACGAGGAAGAACATCCCCAGCATATCTCATGTTCAAAGAACTAAAGGAATATGCAGGCTTTGGTTTCTACCATTGAAGGATTCTATGAACAAAATATTGAACAATGTAGGGAGCTTTCAAAGAAGATGAAAGAAAAACACAGAGTCAGTGTACCAAAAGAATTGGTCAGCATTCAAACATTTCAAGGATCAATGATCAAGAACCAATGAGCTGAAAGAAGTCCAAGTTGTACTGTAGGCATAGCCAAAAACAAGTTTCCAGAAGTTGATAAAATACTAGTTGAAATGTTTCAGCAGCCTGATGAAGTTCTGGATCACTTGTGCCAAGAAATTTGGAAAATAGCTACTGGTCAGCTAACTGGGAGAGATTCAGATTTGTGCCCATTCAAAGAAAGGTGACCCAATAGAATGTGAAATTTATCAAACAATCTCATTAATAGCACATGCAGGTAAATTTTTGCAAAAGTGTTTGCAAAAGTGCAACGGAATGGCAAGAAATTCTAGCTGGGTTCAAAGAGGATGCGATGGGAGGGATGTGTCAGGTGGATCTTACTTGAAACCAGAGAATCCCAAAACTATATTGAACTGAGTTTTGTTGACTGTGCAAATCATTCAATTGTATGGATGATAACACACTATGGAGAACATTGAGAAGAATGAAAATAGCAGGACAGTTCATTGTGCTGATGCAGAACCTGTGCAAGCAGTATGTTCACATCACACTCATTCAATCTGTATGCTACGCAGATAATATGAGAAGCTGGGCTCTATGATGAAGAAAGTGGCATCACAGTTATAAGAAGGTTGATTAACAATTCAGGATATGCAGATGACACAAAGCATGCTTGCCAAAAGTGAGGAAGACTTTGAGCACTTGCTGATGAGATCAAAGATTGCAGCCTTCAAGAGGAACAACTCCATGTAACAAAAAACACAATTCTCACAACTGGTGTAATAGACAACAACATGCTATGTGGAGAAAGATTGAAGTTGTCAGGGATTTTGTTCTCCTCGAAGCCACAATGCTCGTGGCAGAAGTCAATATCAAATGATGTATTATGTTAGGCAAATCTGCTACACAAGACCTCTTTCTGTGCTGCAGGACAAGGGTGCCATTTTAGAAGGCTATGGTGCAACGGACTCAATCGTGCATGTGGATCACCTCATATGCATGTCAAAGAGGGGCAATGAATAAAGACTACAGAAGAACTGATGTGTATGATTTATGCTGTTTGTGGAAAATATTGAAAGTCCTGTGGCCTGGCAGAAGACCAAACAAATCTGTCTTGCAACAAGTACAGCCAGAATGCTCTTTAGAAGTGAGGATGGTGAGACTTCATCTCATGTACTTTGGATATGTTATCAGAAGAGATCAGTGCCTGAAAAAGGATACCATGTTTGGTGAAGTCCAAGTTCAGCCCCCAAAGCAAGAGTTCCCTCTATGAGAAGGATTGACAGAGTGGTTTCAACAATGAGCTCAACAATAGCATCAACATAATATCAACATTGCTTTGCTGTACATAGGATCTCTAAAAGTGTGAACTTACCTGATGGCATCTAACAACAACAACAACAGTATATTTTATTGTCACTATATTAAATTACTCTGGGAAAGAGATGCGGCTGTCTGCTCCAATAAAGATTGACATTTTCAGCAACTCTACAGAGCTGTTCTATCTTGTCCTATAGGTTCACAAGATTGCAGTAAGTTTGATATTATAGTAAAAACAAGTCTTAGACTTTGATAACATATAAAGGACAGGATTCAAAAATACATTTGTAGAAATGAATTAGCCTAAATAGAAAATTCACTGCCATCAAATTGATCATGAGTCACAGAGACCCTGTATATCATTTCCAAAGTTAAAAAAAAAAATCCTTCTTTTTATTTTCCTCTTCCTTCCATCCCCACCACCATGAACATCAAGTGCTTTGGGAGTAGACAACTTAATCTTTCTCCCATGCCGTAGCTGGTACACTTGAACTGCTGACCTTGCTAACCCACATTGCCTCCAAGAATCCATGAATTAGAACTCAACTCACTCACTACCATTGAGTCCATTCCAACTCATGGCGACGCTACAGGATAGAGTTACTCCTGTGGGATTCTGAGACTGTAATCTTTAACAGGATAGAAAGCCTCAGCTTTTTCCTCATGAGCAGCTGGTAGGCTTTTAACTACTGACTTTTGGGCTAGCAGCTCAACTATGCCACCAGGGATCCTGGAATTAGTGCTAGTAGGCATCAAATGCATCTTCTAGTAGATTTGAAAAATGGCGCAGCCTCTCTTTTATATTTGAAGTGTTTCTGGATTTATTCCATTCAAAGACTCATTTTACAATATTTTCATACAATTTTCTAGCACTTTTATAAAAAGCTTCACTTCACAATGATGCTATCAGATTGTTTTCAGTACAATCGCAGTATATTATAATTAAAGCATTAATTTTCTTTCTACTAGTTGCTGATGTTTCTAACATTTCAATTCATTGGCTAAATATAAAACTTAAACACATAACAGACAAAGAGTGATAGTACACTTACATCAAGATCGAATATAAAAATGGATTCATCAAAATTCTGTGCCTTTTTTTTTTTTTTTTTTTTTAGTTAAAGGCAAAAACCAAACTCACTTATATGGAGTTGATGCCGACTCATAGTGACCCAGTAGGGCAGGGAAGAACTATTCCTGCAAGCTCCTGAGATTGTAGCTCTTCAGAGTAGAAAGTCCTGAGTTTATTCCAAGGAGCAGCTGGTGATTTTGATCTGCTGACCTTGCAGTCAGCAGCCCAGCAGGTAATCACATCACCTGGGCTCCTTGGATTTAAATAATATGCTTAGAAATGTAAGGAATTTGTTTATTGGCCAATTTGCTTGCGTGAAACTTGATGCGGTCCTTTCAGATTTCTGCCTCCGGGTGTTGCCAATTGCCGAGTGTTTTGCACGTCTTTAGGGAGGCGCACAGGAATCAATCAGGGAACAGAAATCGGGAACTAAGGCTGGCCTGGGAATCGCCTCCAGTAACAGCGGTCATCATCCACAGCAGCTGAGCAACGTACTTGACCACTTGGCCAAAGTAATGAAGGATGCCCTTATCCGCCATGTGCCAGAGAAGCAGTGGCATGTAGGAGTGGCCAGTGTAAATAGAATATAAAGAGTGCTATGATCTTGTTTACAATCTAACATTTCTTGTTGAATTGAAAATAGAGGAGTGACAATATATAGCAAGGTGACCAGGATAATGGTGTTTATTTGGGTCTGGGTTCACAAATCTTTTTTTCCCCTTTCTTTTTTTGCTTGTTTCAATTCCATTCACAATCAAGTCCTAGTTTTTCACAGCAAGGTGGCCTCAGGGTAGTCTGGTTGTCTGCTTGATTATGGCCCTTCCAGTTATAATTCCTTATGTGATATACTACAATTCTAGATCTCATATGCCTGTGGCTACAGTCCCATTTGGGCAGTGCATTTTCTGCTAATGAAAAGAAACTGGAGAGATTAAAATCCGTTCTTAGAAGAGGAGGTGAATCTTTGTTTAATGGTTACGGTTACTCATATGATGGGCTACAGGTGAGAGGAGAGAGAATGCTTCTAGAATGACCTGGGGGAAATCTTGGTGATTAAGATTAATAGGAGGCCAATGCATACTGGAAACATCCCGCCAGATTTGCCAGTTACATGTGCGTAAATAAGATACAATCCAGGGGTGGAGAATAGATTATTATACATTGGTGAAGAGTTATATGTTAATTTGATTATACTATTGATAGTCAATGTAACTCCTACCAAATGACCTTTCCCTGCCTGGGGGAAGAGATACTGATAGGATTCACCTGTGAGTAATTAACAGGAAGCCCTGAAATGCCTTCCTGTTTTATGTAAAAAGAGCCCTCGGAGAAATAGGGGATGTGATCTTGTAATGGTACGAGCCAGGAGTGGAGCGCATCTTCTGGACCCCAGAACCTGACTTATATTTGCCTCAACTTCGGATTTTAGACTGAGCAGCAGCCACCACCAGGTGAGACATTTCCTCAAATGTTCATTAGTTTCTGTGGGATGTCGCAGCAATGAGTGGAACCCAGAAAAGTGAGGGAATATCCAAAAGAGGGGAGCTCGGGGAATGGAGTAAGCTAGTATCTTGGAAGAGTTGGACATTTGGGACTTTTTCAATCTCTCCGGGACTAGTTTGGTATTAATTCTTAGAAAAGAAATTAGTACCATAATTTGCTTAGGTATGCCTAAGAAATGTCTGTAGCTGTGCCCACTTTGTGCTCTAATTTTATGTGAATCTATGAGAGAGGACTTCAAAAAGTTCATAGAAAAATGGGATTAAAAGACAACGCACCTTTTTGTATAAACTTGTGGCAAACTCTGATGTGCAGGTCATATAACTATGGAGGCGGAAAACATCACAACCATACACCTATGTGAGCCTCTACATCTGGTTGGGGGATGCCTTTCGGAAAGTCTGTGGGGTAAATGGTCTTAGGAATCCAACCTTAGGATATGCAGTCCTCAAGATACAATCAATCATGGTGTCTATGTTCTCTTTTTACTTTTCTATTCTCTTTTCTTCCCTTGGGTGTCGTTTCTGAAGGCTGAAGCCTTGTCTACTTGTCCCTGTATCCTAGCTATAGGAACTCAGAATGGTGAAACAGTCCTCATGCAACTGATGGTACAGTGAGTGCCCAAATATCATGATAAATTTATGCTTTGACTCAATTTTTTACTGGAACTAAAACACATCATTTGGGAAATGGCCTTTCCCTTGATTGGTCTTCTTTCTAAGGATGCAGTCAGAGCAATCCAAGGTTCCTCTGCTTCTCTTTCCATTAAGTTTTCATTCCTCCAAAGGTTCCCACTTGAAAAACACAGACATCTTGAGCTCTCTCCTCAGTCTTCTTGCCCCAGGAACCCATACTCCGGACTCACTTCTTATAGATACAGTAGTGCTAACCTAGTATCAGTCTTTCTTCCATGTAATCTAGTTTTCTAGCAGTGCTCCAAACTTCTTGGAGCAGGAAGTATACCCAAGGAATTCTCTCTAGAGATATTTAAGTAAATGATCATTGTCTGCATTTCCCCTAGCCCAATACCAAGGCATTTGTCCACTGATTAGGTTTGCATATTTTTCATGTCTGCCTAAGGAACGGTTTGCTGGGCATGTTTGGTTCCCTTTAAGTTTTAATCTTTACTTAGTTCCTGTTTACATATCTCTCAAATGTTTTATTTAAATGTAGGAAAGGCATTTGGAGATGAGTAGAACTGAATTTGAATAGACTTAGACAATGCTTTCCAAATGGACTTCTAAGATTTTAGTTGATACTCTCGCTGGCCTAGGACTTCTGTACACAAAATGTGTTTTGTCCAGTTAAGGAATACTAATGATCTATCTCCCCCACATGATTTTCACATTAAGGCCAAGCACCATCTCCCATCACCATTTGTGTCACAAGTTCCTTATTGCAATCTTTCTTGGTCAATGAAAAGCTTCAATTTCCAAATCCTATTGACTTACCATAGATACTCGTGTATAAGCCGAGTTTTTCAGGACTGGGGTTTGGCTTATACATGGGTCAGTGGTACCCCAGTGAGGTGTAACATCTCGCTGGTGATTGCTGTTCCTCTGCTCTTCATTCAAAGCCACACTGACACTGCAGGGCTTTGAATGATTGTTTACTCACATCTAACCAATCAGAGCCGTCCTATGACATGGACGGCTCCAATTCGCAGAAGCACCCATAGTGATTCACTTATGCTGGCAGCTGAACTGGTAAGGATGTGTCTGTGGCTGCGCTCCATTTTTCCGCTCTGGTCTTTGTGTTAATTCACATCCTGCATTTCCCATCCTAAGCTTTATACTTAAGTCAATCGATTTTTCTGGTTTCCCAGGCAATAATTAGGTGCCTCGGGTCGGCTTATATTCGAGTATATACGGTATTTAATTTCAGTTTCCAATTGTTGCTCTTTGGGCTATCTTGTGTGTGAGCTGCTTCATTGTGAGCTAATGCAATAACAAAATATATGCCCAGACTCAGAAAAGTTTTATTTGCAAGCAGAAAGCTTGGACCAGCAAGAGTACAACATTGCCCTGTTGCTCCAAACACAATATATTGTTAACTGTCTCTGGCACACATTCCCTAGGGAAAAGCTACAATCTGAATGTTGCCACAGAAATGAAGCAGGAGCACCTAGTTTCTCAAGGTCAGTACCTCACACTACTGCAGTTATTCCATGATCAGATTTGCTCCTACCCCCTGTTGGTAATGGGCGATGGTGCTGGGCTGGCCTAGGAGTCCGATAGGACTGGATATGGCACAGGGTACAGCAGGGCATCCTAATTATGACCAGCATCACAGCAGTGAGGAGGTCTCTTAGTGGACTAAAGACTCTTCACTTTGAATAGTAATTGTGACACAGATCTTACCCTTATCTCTTGACTCAGTCTTCCCCCCCACCCCACCTGCATACACACACAAATCTTAGGGAAATCACAAAATGAACTAAATTTAAGCCAAATAAAATCGGCCCTATTTATAGTGTCATTTTTCCATGACTGGATTTTGATAACCTTCCCAGATTTTTTAGTATTTTGAAAAAGAAGAGCCTACCTCATATGATTTGTCTTCCCAGTGGGGCTTCGATTAGTCTTCAACCGTTGTTGTTGTTGTTGTTGTTGTTGTTGTTGTTGTTGTTGTTGTTGTTGTTGTTGTTGTTGTTAGCATTGCAGATTGTTGTAAGTATTCCTAACTCTACTCTGTGAGGGTCAGTCTCTCCTGGTCCTGTTCTCAAGCATCATTGTATAAATAAAAATGTTTGTTGGAAGTACACTTCCAAATGTCTCCCTCTCCCCTCCTCCTTTCCCATCATCTCCTCTCCTTCTTCCCTCTCTTCCTCTTACATACCTTCTTCTCTCGTCCTCACTCCCTCTGCCTTTCATTGATGGTTTGCTCTCACTGTAGAAATACAGAGCTGGGGTTATTTTGCTTTCCCCCAAAACTTTGGTCATTAACCTTCACTTTTTTATGTTTCTCATTAATAGTAACACACTGATGTAACTGCTTTTTACTGAAAACAAATATATTCCTTATTTCTCAAGTACAATGAGCTGCTGCTATTGCGGTCCACAGGGAGTCCATTGCTAATTTTCCAAAGTAGATCACCAGGTTGAAGTGATGTTAAGCAATTAGAGGAAGCACACTGATAAGAGGTCTGAAGTCAAAGGATATAAAAGTGCAATGCTTTAAATAAGCTTTGAAGAAGCTAACAAACAAATCAAGAAGTTTCTGACAGGAAACAGTGAAGTATGGAAGACAGCCTTCACATATGTTCTTTTTAAAAAAAATCATTCTGTTGGGGGCTCATACGACTCTTATCACAATCCATACAGCCATCCATGGTGTCAAGCACATTTGTACATTTGTTGCCATCATTTTATTTATTTAAATTTTTTTACCATCATTTTCAAAACATTTTCTTTCTACTTGAGCCCTTAATATCAACTTCCCGTTCCCCTCCCCCCAAGCCCCCTACCCTCCCTCCCTCACAAACCCTTGATAATTTAAAAATTATTATTTTTTCATGTCTTACACTGACCAGTGTCTCCTTTCACCCACTTTTCTGTTGTCCATCCCCAGGGAGGGGGTTATATGTAGGTCATTGTGATCAGTTCTCCCTTGCTCCCCCACCTCCCCCCTCCCGTCCTATATTGGTCCTGAGGGGGTTATCTGTCCTGGATCCCCTGTGTTTCCAGTTCCGATCTGTCCCCATGTCACATGTATTCATGAGCACTTTGGGACGTTGGGGAGCAGTGGGTGCTCATGTTCAGAATGGAATCGCCGTGCTTTGGGACTTCCATCAATGCAGTAGACTCCATGTGCGAGCTGTGTGATGGACAGCGTGCCTTTGCACAGAGTGGACCTCGTTTGTTTTACCAAAGTTGGTAACATCATGAGTCCAGCTAGATACTGGACAAGCTTACTGACGAACATGACTGCATCGTCGTGTATTAAACTCAGCATCAGAAATAAATGTTTGAAAGCAAGATGAGAATAAATATTATCATTAACTTGGCAGTTGCACGGTGGGAGGCCCCATGAAGTCCTAGAAATCTTCAGTAATTGAGTCACTGTGGCATTTATATCTTTGTAAAAGATGGAGGAGCAAGTTCCACATGGCTGCCCCCCACCTTTTGGGGGAGGGGGTTTCCTTTCTCCTTATCAGAAGGAGAAATATTTTCTCTTCTGCTAATGAATAGAAAGCCAGTTTCTCATGAACTGCATTTGCATCCACGGACCACTGCTTCCAAAGATTTTCATTATAGCATCTCACGCAATCCTTGCAAAGATGTGACGTTTATATTTGCTTTATCTTTTGATAAATGCCTGATTTATTCATAAACGCCTGGTGAAACAATGCATTGATTTATCCATGTGAGCCTTCTAAGTAATAGCTCTTGAATATAGCTCATTAGAATGACTGGTCAGTCGGGCCTGCAGGGATGCTGACTCTATTTGCACTGCTGGTCTAGTAATCAACCAGCAGGCCAGTTTTTGGCCCCACACGTCTTGAATCTTGAACTAGGAACCAAGATGAACTTAGACAGTCATTATCGCTTCAGAGATCTCTATTCAGGTTAGCACAGAACCTCACGTTAGATTAAAGTGGAAAGAACACAGGGACTGTGGTACCGGCTCATTGGTAAGCTACGGAGTCTCTTCGCCTGGAAGAACAATACTGATGGGCTCGTTAAAGAAATTCCTGTGGACCGCGGCTTTGATTTCTCTGACTGTGCCTATGACCACAGGAGAAAGCAAACAGCACTTTGTTTAATCTTTTCTTCTAGGAACTTGAAATACTACATTTGAAATAGATTGAATGGTAAAAAGTACCCAACATCTTGCTACTCCAAGTGAGAGCTCGGGGACAGCATCACCACCGGCAGGCGTCTTGTGTTCTCACAAGAGTCCCAGTAACTGGTAAGTAAGGACACTGTGATTTGAGGAGTGCTGACCAAGAAGACCAAGTACGAATCGACAGGGCCTGGGAGGTTTGGGACCTGGTCACATTCAATACCTGACATTGAACACACGCTTTCCAAGGCTAGCCAGGTTGTTTGGTAATGCCAGCTGCGGTCTGAGGTTTGGGGCACTAGAGGGTGACAACGGGCTGCATAGCTAAGGGAGCAAGACCTCTTTCTAGAAAACAGATGGACAACTTAATCTGTTATTCATACTTACAGTGACCCCATAGGACAGGGCAGACCTGCCTTTGTAGGTTTCTGAGACGGTAATTGTTTATGGGAGTAGAAAGCAGGGCTCCTGCTATAGGGTGGCCGTGATTCAGCATTGACTTGATGGCAGTGAATTTTGAGAATCCTATTATGAAAGCTTTGGGTTTATAGTACATGTTAAAAATACTCTTGTTACCCCCACTATCATGACCCTAATTCAATGTTACAAATCTGCCTAGACCAGAGCATGTACATGGATACAGATAAGAGCTGGAAACACAGGGAATCCAGGACAGATAAACCCCTCAGGACCAATAATGAGAGTAATGATACCAGGAGGGGAGGAGGAAGGTGGATGGAGAAAGGGGGAACCGATCACAATGATCTACATATAACCCCCTCCCAGGGGGACGGACAACAGAAAAATAGGTGAAGGGAGACATTGGTTGGTGTAAGCCATGAAAAAATAATAATTTCTAAACTATCAAGGGTTTGTGAGGGAGGGAAAGTGGGGGAGGGTGGGAGAAAATGAGGACCTGATACCAAGGGCTCAAGTAGAAAGAAAATGTTTTGAGAATGATGAGGGCAACAAATGTACCAATGTGTTTGACACAACAGGTGTATGTATGCATGGATTGTGATGTGAGCTGTATGCGTCCTCATAAAATGATTTTTTTAGAAGAAAAAATTTACTCTTTGTTGTTAGCTACTGACAGGTCAGACCCCATGCACAATAGGATTGAATAATTGTGATCCATAGAGTTTTCATGGACTGATTTTCAGAATTGGATCACCAGGCCTTTCTTCTTAGTCTTAATGTTACAGTGACTCTTAACCGCAGGTTTCTAGCTCATGTGGCCTCCCACAGTGCACCTGCCAGGTTAATGATAATATTTATTCTCATCTTTTCAAACACTTATAATTCAATTCATTCTTCTCTTTGAATAAGTTTAAATTTCGTACATTAAAGAAAACAAAACCTTAAATTGTGAATTAGGTGAAATCTTTTTACAGGTGTTCCATCCATTCCTAGACCATTTGTTTATGGCTAAAGCTTTTAGTGCAGTTTTGACTCCTTTCTTCAATTCTATAGGTTCTTGATCACACTCTACCTCCTGAAATGGTTGAATACTGACCGATTCTCTTTGGATTCATTCCGTCTTCTATTGATGCTTTCTTCATTATTCAATATTTTGCCAATAGGATCCTTCAATGTGTCAACTTGAGCCTTGGATTTTTAAAACTTCTGTAAACTTTAGATACGCTGAGCATGTTCTTTTGTTTGGCTTTGTAACTTCAGGTCTCTGCACATCTCATTGTAATGCTTCACTTTGTCCTCTCTAGATGCCCTTTGAAATTTTCCATTCACATTTCTTCCCTGGGTTTTATCTGTTCAGGAGCAAGTTTCAGAGTCTCTTCTGAAATCCACGTGGTCTTTACTATCTTATCTTCTCAACCGCCTTTTGCTTTCTCCACATATGATGTTCTTGATGTCATCCCACAATATGCCTGCCGTCTGGTCTGTACAATTCAGGGCCTCAAATCTGCTCTTGAGATGTTCTCTAATTCAGGTGGGATACATTCAAAACCATATGTTTTGGCTCTCATGCTCTTGTTTTCATTTTCCTCAGCTTCAATTTAAATTACCATATGAGCAGTAATGGTCGGTTCCACAGTGGGCCCGTGGGCTCATTTTGGCTGTTAATATTGAGCTTCTTTGTCTCTTCCTGCAGATGTAGTCAACTTAAATATTGTGTATTCCCTCTAGTAAGGTCTGCTGTTTATATTGTTGGATAATGGTTTTTGCGAAGAAGAAATTGTTGATCTTACAAAATACTATTGTATGATCCATCTTGTCTATTACCAAGACTATTTTTTCTGAAAAATGCTTGATCCTTCCTGGTTGTCTCCAACTTTGGCATCTCTGTTACTTTGGCTCGATGCATCTTTATTGCATGTTTGATCAATTTCAGACTGCATAAATCAACATCATTCATCAATTTCTTCATCACTAGCTTGGTGGTTGGTACATAAATTTGAATAAAATTATTGATGTTTTCTTTAGGTGTATGCATATTATCGTATTATAGATAGCAAATACTTTAAGATTTTGAAATTTCCTTTTCAATAATAAATGCGATGCCATTCCTCTTGAATCTATTGCTCAACACAAAATGACCAATACCGATCCATGTCAGCTCACAAATACCTTGGATATCTATCTTTGTGTTTCACCATTACATTTTTGATGACTTCTAATTTTCCCAGATTCATGCTTCGTACATTCCACCTTCTGATTAATGAATGTTTACAGCCATTTCTTCTCCTTTGAGTCATGCCCTACCAGCAAGGGAAGGCCCCCAAAGTTTTACTCCATTCATGTTATTATGGTCAACTCTAAAGAGACAGCTCCTCCTGAATCATATTTTGGGCGCTTTCCAACCTGAGGGATTCATCTTCTGGCACTATTATCAGATAACGTCGTAAGGTTTTCAGTGGGGAATCCCTCAGAGGAAGAATTCCTGCTTTCCAGTATCTTCTTAGTCTGGAAGCTCTGCTGAAACCTGTTTCACATGGCTGACCCTGCTGGTATTTGAAGAATTGATGGCATAGCTTCCGTCTTCACAGCAAGAGGCAAGTCACTACATAATAAACACTTACATTCATCTTGTTTTCCTGGATCACTACATAAAGTCTTACATCTTGTGTGTCCACCTCTATTTATGGGAATACTCTTAGCCCTCTGATATGTTCCTTGACTCTCTCTTGCTGCTTATCTTACATAATATTTCTGTTTACATGTAGTGATACTGTTAAATTTGCATCTCATTGATCCACCTAGTGGATTTAATTCTGTTTCTTTTTGCTTCAAAAATGATACAGATTCTTTTATAGAACTAAATATAAAGGCTTCTGGTATCAGTCTCCTACCTCTGATACCTCTCTATTTTTTCTAATTGAGGAGAATTTCATACATAGCAAGTAGTGGTCTTTACCAATTCTGTCCAACAACTCTGAGTGTATAGTCTGTCTCTTCACTTGTACATACTCCAAGATGTAAACATGCATGATCACAGCGCATAGTTTCCATGTCTGCATAATGGGCTTTGACTGCACTATAAACCTCACTGAAGCTAAGAATTTTATTGGTTTTGGTCAAAGGCCAATGTGAAAAAATTAAGAGCAACGAGGGTGCACAGTGTACTTTTTGGAAGAAGCCCCAGGATCAAAGGAGAACAATGAAAAGGAATAGGAAACATCTTTCGTATGAATTATTATGTAAGTCATGAGCACACCAACACATCACCGAAACGCTTGAGGAATGGGTTCTGGTTTGTGAAGTAGTCGATAGCAGAAATTTTATCTATTTTCTATGTGTACCTTTACAGTGAAGTAAAATCAAACATTCTCTTTCTTAGTCCCTCTCTCCCCATTTCAAGTGTTCCGTCAACACATGTAGTGAGTGGCCAGTGTTTTGAAAGGGTCAAGGACAGGACCTTGCCACCCCCACAGGAAGACCTCTGCCCTTCTTTCTCTACAACTTACATACGCATGCCTGGGTCAAGTAGCAAGTACCATCTGTGGCCAGACAGCACTTAAACTTGCTCAAAAGCATGGTCATATCATCGCAGGTGTGTTTGCAACACTGAGTAGCATGACTAGCTGTTTTTAGGATAAAGTTCTATGAGATCTTATTCCTGAAAATTCAATGCACCACAGATATATATTATCTAATCGTTGGCATCTATAAGTTCATTGAAATATATTTCTTCAGAAAGCTGATGGTGCCCGGCTATCAAAAGAGATAGTGTCTGGGGTCTTAAAGGCTTGAAGGTGAACAAGTGGCCATCTAGCTCAGAAGCAATAAAGCCCACATGGAAGAAGCACACCAGCCTGTGCGATCATGAGGTGCCAAAGGGATCAGGTATAAGGCATCATAAAAAAAAAAATCTTACCATAGTGAATGAAGGGGGAAGTGCAGAGTGGAGACCCAAAGCCCATTTGTCGGCCACTGGAGATCCCCTCGCAGAGGGGTTTAGGGGAGGAGATGAGTCCGTCAGGGTGCAATGTAGCACCAATGAAGAATACAGCTTTCCCCCAGATCCTGGATGCTTCCTTGCCCCCAACTACCATGATCCGAATTCTACCTTGCAAGTCTGGATAGAGCAGAGGTTGTACACTGGTGCATATAGGAGCTGGAGGCACAGGGAATCCAGGGTGGATGATACCTTCAGGACCAGGGGTGTGAGGGACGAAACTGGGAGAGTAGAGGTTGTGTGAGTTGGAAGTGGGGAACCGATTACAAGGATCTACATGTGACCTCCTCCCTGGTGGTCATACAACAGAGAAGGGGGTGAAGGGAGATGCCTGATAGGGCAAGATATGACAAAATAATGCTCTATAAATTATCAAGGGCTCATGAAGGAGGGGGAAGCGGGGAGGGAGGGGAAAAAAAGAGGACCTGATGCAAAGGGCTTAAGTGGATAGAAAATGCTTTGAAAGTGATTAGGGCAAAGAATGTACAGAGGTGCTTTATACAATTGATGTATGTATATGTATGCATTGTGATAAGAGTTGTATGAGCCCCTAATAAAATGTTAAAAAAAGAAATATATTTCTTCAGTATCAGGCATCAGAACAAAAAATCTTATCATAGTGAATGGGGGGGGGGGGAGTGTGGAGTGGAGACCCAAAGCCCATTTGTAGGACACTGGAGATCCCCTAACAGAGGAGACAAGCCAGACAGGGTGCCATGTAGCAACGATGAAAAATATAACTTTCCTCTAGTTCCTAAATGCTCCCTTCCCCCACCCCTACTATCATGATCCCAATTCTATCTTGCAAGTCTGGCTAGACCAGAGGATGTACACTGGTACAGATAGGAACCAGAAACACAGGGAATCCAGGGTGGATGATACCTTCAGCACCAGTGGTGTGAGTGGTGATACTGGGAACATGGAGGGTGGGTTGGAAAGGGAAAACCCATAGCAAGGATCTACATGTGACCTCATCCCTGGGGGACGGACAACAGAAAAGTGGGTGAAAGGAGATGTCGGACAGGGCAAAATATGACAAAATAATAATTTGTAAATTATCAAGGGTTCATGAGGGAGCGGGGAGCCGGGAGGGGAAAAATGAGGACCTGATGCCAGGGGGCTTAAGTGGAGAGCAAATGTTTTGAGAATGTTGAGGGCAATGAATGTACAAATGTGCTTTGCACAACTGATGTATGTATGGATTGTGATAAGAGTTGTATGAGCCCCTAATAAGACAATTTAAAACATAAATAAAATTTAAAAAATATTTCTTCAGAGAAATTTTTGCCTTGTGTCTAGCAGAACTCTTCCATAGTTTCCTATTATTGCTATATATTATTTTGACACAATTTATAGAGTTTAAAACTGACATGTTTAATTTGTAGTAGTGTTTGAGAAACCTAGGTTAAGTTTAATTTGAATGAATAGACAGTATCACAATATACATAAGAACACTGTCAATGCTTGTGTGATTATGATGCTGTCGATGAAAATATAAACAGCAGTTGCAGTCACAAGAGCAAGCAGGAATCACTGCCTTATGAGGTGTGGCTACCGTGCACCGACATTTATTCAGTGCTGTTGTATGCATTCCACTCAATGAGCACAAGTCTGGAATTTTGATTTAGGCAATCCCATTGTTTCCTTTTTGAAGGCAGGTCATGTTCCATTAAGTCTTTTCCTGTATTACTATCCTGTTCTTAGCGTTGAAACAGCCACCAAAGCATTGAGCCTGTTCTTCACCTGGGAAGTTATTAAACAAAAGGGCTCAAGTAGAAAGCAAATGCTTTGAGAATGATGACGGCAATCAATGAACGAATGTGCTTGACACAGTGGATGGCTGGATTATGATACAAGTTGTATGAGCCCCAATAAAATGAATTTTAAAAGAACAAGAATATTGAGCTCCAGACTGAACTTGCTCCCATGGCTCAATTTTCAACCAAAATGAGATCTCTCAAAGGCACAGTAATGTGAATGAAGTATAAACACGTTAGAATAATCAACTGTTGAAGATCAGTGATGAACCTCTTAGCCATGGACACAGTTCTGAAGGGTTAGGAAAGAAGAAATAGGAACAGGACACCTAGGGAGGAGGTGGGGCAAGTGATGGCACCATAAAGGGATGGCAACTAACGAGCTGAAGTAACATGTTTATGAATTGTTGAAAGCAAAATTGATCATGTGCTCTATAAACCTTTATGTAATTCACTAAAAGAGTATAAAAACAAAGGCAAAAACCGTTTACCACCAAGTAAACTGCAACCCATGGCAACTCCATGTACGTGAGAATGAACAGAAGTGTGTTTCAGAGTAGCTCATTTTTTGGACACACCAGGCTTTCTGAATGGCCTTACAGCTCTGACCTTGGAATAGTAGCTGCGGGGCGCTGAACTACTACATGACTAGATAAGGCTGTCTAGTCATGGTCTTTGTAACTCCCACCAAATGACTGGGTGAGGCCATACAAGTACGATACTTAGAGACCTAGGAAGGGCATCGCTCAGGGTGCCATTTCACTAGGTTTAAAATGTGCAGTATTAGAATCAGGAATGGGGTTTTATGATCAGGAACAAAGGGCCAGGAGCAGCTCACGTTCTTTGGACCCCACAATTCCAGAGCACTGAGCCTACTCAATCCAGGAGACACCAGAGCTGTGGCACCAGGGAAGTGGCAGAGGAGCGACAGCAGCAGAACTCAAAACGAGAGCAAAAGACCGAGAAAGGCTAAGCCACGGGCTTTCTGTCACGTAGAGTACGTAAAGCTGAGTGCTTTAGGAGTGCCTCCGCGCATTTAATCTGGAGAACTAGGTTTGCTGACCCACCTAGGTGAGTATCTTTGGGCTGAGGTTGCTTTGACACGGAGGAGAGTACTCTTTGGGTATTTATAGGCAGCGTTAATGGAACTTTGTAACATTCCTAAGCAGGCCAGAGGCCAGAAGGCGAACTTGCTGATAGGCAGAGGACCAGAGGAGATTTATCTGTAGGCCTCTTGAGAAAAGGCATTTGGGACCAAAGAACTGTCTTCTTAATGTTTCTGATCTGGAGTTGTAACCTGACAGTTTCCCTAATCAGTCTCATCATTATGAGTTTGGTCTGAGAGTTCTGTGTGGTCACTGCAAGGACTTATTGAGATCAAAAGTACCAGGGAAAGGATGGATGGGGCCAATTGGTATACAAGGTTCAAGAGTAGAGGCATGTGTGAGTCCTGCTTCATGGGAATTAGACTTGGGCTGATGTTGATGTTTATGCTCCCTTTCCCTTCTGAAGTCAGACCAGAAACAGCTTCCCTGTCATTTCTGGAAAAGGCAAATATGCTAACTGTTTGCAGGACCCAGGGACTCTCAGAATCTCGACGGTCTGGATCAGAATCTGCATGTTAGCAAGGCCTCCAGTGACTGCAGGCACATTGACGGGTGAATTAGCTGATGAGAAGGAAAGACTGTGCCTGGTCTAGGGTAAGGTGGTGGTTTCGAATGAAAAAATGCCCACTTAAAAATACCACCTTGGTTTTAACGCCCTTGGCCTAGCCCAGAATGAGGTGTCTACCAGCTAGGACAGTTATCTTGCATAGGCTGCCTGACAGGTGAGGTCACCGCATTGTCCCTGCCGTTTGCAAAACCTGCCACTCAAACTCCAAATGGAGAGCCAGCGCCACAACAAACCGGTGCATTGCTTCAGAAGTGGCGCCCTGAAGAGCACAGACCAGCAAGTTTCAGAAACGTCAACAGCCAGCTACCACACCAGGGGGCAAGGAGCAGAAGATGTGGCTTCAAAAGACACTGAAGAAAAATCCCCTCAGAAGCACAGGGGCTCAGGGAGAGGAGGCTGGACAACTGGAGAAGAATGAGCCAAAGTGTCTTTAGAATTGTTTAACCACCACATATGAATCACATGAAATAATGTATTCCTTTCAAAGATTTGAGGGATTTGATTTCAAAGTGGTGGGGCATGGAGTGCTATGCCGTGGGCTGCTATTGACAGGCCAGCAGCTTGAACTTGCTAGGCTCTCTGGGAGCTGTGACTTTCTGCTCCCAGAAAGAGCTAGGCTTGGTTCGGGAGCACTGAGTCCATTTAGATGGTGGTGGAACAATTTGGAGAGGGCTAACAATAATGGTTGTACAACACAAAGAGTAAAATCAGTGTCACTGAATTATATGTAATGAAGTTGTTGAATTGGTGAATGTTTTGTTGCGTCTATTTTTGCCAAAATTGAAAAAAAAAAAAAGCTACATATAGTCACAATGAGTATGGGGGTGGGAGGAGACAAAATATTCTGAAACTGATTTTGGTAAAGATTGTACAACTCTTCTTGATATTATTGAACTTTATGAGATGTGGATGAAGTGCCAATAAAACTTTTTAAAAAGTCTTAGAGAAAAGTGTGCATAAGCAAATGTGGTGAAGAAAGCTGATGGTGACCAGCTATCAAAAGATATAGCGTCTGGGTCTTAAAGCCTCAAAGATAAACAAGTGGCCATCTAGCGCAGAAGCAACAAAGCCCACTTGGAAGAAACACAGCAGCCTGTGTAACCACTGGCTTCAAAGTGACCTGGTATCAAGCATCAAAGAACAAAAAAAAATCATATTGTAAATATGGGTGATTGCAGAGTGGAGACTCAAAGCCCAGTGGTAGCCAACTAGACACCCCTTAGTGAAGGGTTGTGGGGAGGAGATGAACCAGTCAGGGTGCAGGGAAGCAACGATGAAACACATAACTTTCCTCTAGTTCTTAAATGTTTCCTCCCCTCCCACTATCATGATCCCAATTCTACCTTACAAATCTGGCCAGACCAGAGGATGTACACTGGTACAGAGAGCAACTGGAAACACAGGGAATCCAGGACAGATGACTCCTTCAGGACCAGTGGTGAGAGTGGCGATGCCTGGAGGGTGGAGAGAATGTGGGGGTAGAAAGGGGGAACTGACTACAAAAATCTACCTATGTATAGCCTCCTTCCTGGGGGAGGGACAGCAGAGAAGAAGGAGGGTGTGGGGAGACATTGGACAGTGTAATATATGACAAAATAATAATTTATGAATGATGAAGGGTTCATGAGGTAGGGGGCACTGGGGAGGGAGGGGGGAAATGAGCAGCAGATATTAAAGGCTCAAGTAGAAGGCAAGTGTTTTGAGAATGATGATGGCAACAAATGTACATATGTTCTTGATACAATGGATGGATGTATGGATTGTGATAAGAATTGTATGAGCCCCCAATAAAATGATTAAATAAAAAAGTCTTAGAACCCCTACAGGCTTGCTATGAGTCAGAATCACCTGGATGGCAGTGGGTGTGATTGAAGCCTGCACTTTCAAAGCTGTCATCTAGCTGGATCCTGGGGGTTGTTGTGGTTAATGGTAGCCAAGCCATGCATCACTGTGATACTGGATTGGATCCCAAGGGGTTTCTAGACTAAGACATATGGAAGAAAGGCTGGATTCTCTACTTTCCAAAGCTAGCTGGGGAAACCCCGAGGTGTCACAGCGGCCTAACGTATTTTATTCTGTTGTGCACAGAGGCCCCATGCGGCAGGGGCTGTTCAAAACAGCCATCGGAATAGCTGATGGAACTGGAAGGAACTTACACAGAAAACTAAGTCTCATTATAGCGAGAGACTTTAATGTCTCCCAGTGAGAGACGACCTAATTAACTGGAGACACTAGCCCAAGGTTATTGCCAATGCACCTAGCACTCGTGATGTTTGGTGGTTGAAGATCATAGAATAGTCTATGATCATCCAAATTACTCTATGTAATTTAGCACATGGATTTTGCATCAAGTCGTTTTAATTATCAGGCTGACATACGTCAAAGGCATCCAATGGCGTCTTATTAAGTTACAAGAGTGGAGTGAGCTCCAGTTGTTTCTGATGCGGCCAAATCCCAAGAGCACGTGTTATAGCCAGGAGCTACCTCAGCTGCTTCCTCTTCCGCTCTGCTTCCTCAATCGTACAGAAAGTTGCATATGAAACAAATTATGAAAATGCATGAAGAAATTCTTCTCTCCCATTGACAGTCCTCCCCCGCCCCTTATCTGCTCATGTCTCAGATGATGTTAGGTCTTCATCTCCAAAGGTCCAAATAGAAGAACCAGTATTTGCGCTCATGAAATACAAAGCGTGACTGCTATTTTAAATTGTGCTGCCTGTGGAAGGAGTACATACATGTTCATCCCAAAAGGATCATGTTCACAGCAAAAAGGAGTCCTGGTGACACAGTGGTTAAAGCAGTTTACTGCTAATGAAAAGGCTGGTGGTTCAACCCCACCAGCTGTTCTAGGGGAGAGATGTAGCAGTCTGCTTCCAGAAAGTCCGCGAGCCTCTGGAACATTCCAGGGCAGTTCTTTTCTGGACTCTAGGGTCACTGTGAGCTGGAATCAGTTTGATGGCAGTGGGTTTGGGTAATCTCAAAGATCCATTTTAAATAAACGAATGTGAGGAATGAGTTTATAGAAGTATCTGCCAGGTGGGTAATGGTTGAAACAGTACAAATGTAAGCAACAGTAGCTTTTCATGGAAACAATGTATTGGGGGCTCATACAACTCTTATCACAATCCATACATACATCAATTGTGTCAAGCACATTTGTATATTCATTGCCCTCCTCATTCTCAAAACATTTGCTCTCCACCTAAGCCCCTGGCATCAGCTCATTTTTTCCCTGTCCCTCCCACTCCCCCCACTTGCTCATGAACCCTTGATAATTTATAAATTATTATTTTGTCATATCTTACACTGTCCGACGTCTCACTTCACCCACTTTTCTGTTGTCCGTCCCCCAGGGAGGAGGTTATATGTAGATCCTTGTAATCGGTTCTCCCTTTCCACCCCACCCTCCCTCCACCCTCCTGTTATCGCCACTCCCAGCACTGGTCTTGAAGGGATAATCTGTCCAGGATTCCCTGTTTCCAGTTCCTCTCTGTACCAGTGTACATCCTCTGGTCTAGCCAGATTTGTAAGGTGATTTGGGATCATGATAGTAGGCCGGGAAGGAAGCATTTAGGAACTAGAGGAAAGTTGGATATTTCATCGTTGCTACACTGCACTCTGACTGGTTCGTCTCCTCTCCACAACCCTTCTGTAGGACGATGTCCAGTTGCCTATTGATGGGCTTTGGGTCCCCACTCCAGACTCCCTCTTATTCACAGTATGATTTTTTGTTCTTTGATGCCTGATACCTGATCCCTTTGACACCTCCTGATCACACATCCTGGTGTGCTTCTTCCATGTGAACTTTGTTGCTTCTGAGGTAGATGGCCACTTGTTTACCTTCAAGCCCTTAAGACCCCATACACTATCTCTTGATAGCCGGGCTCCCTCAGTTTTCTTCAATACATTTGCTTATGCACCCGCTTTGTCTTCAGTGATCATGTCGGGAAGGTGAACATCATGGAATGTCAGTTTAATAGAACAAAGTGTTCTTGCAGTGAGGGAGTGCTTGAGTGGAGGCCCAATGTCCATCGGCTGTCTTAATACTAAACCTATGAATATATGCACATAGATCTATTTCCCAATCAAAAAATATAAATATATTTACATGTGTACATGCCTTTATTTAGATCTCTATAAATGCCCTTTGCCTCCTAGCTCTTTCCTCTATTTCCTTTGACTTTCCTCTTGTCCCACTATCATGCTCTTCATTTGGGTTTCAGTAATTCCTCTCAGTTACATTACCTTGGTCATGCCCTACCAGGCCTCCTATATCCTCATTACCACCAATTTGGATCACTTGTTGTTTCCTTGTCCCTGGGTTTGTTAACACTTTAAAAAATTTTTTTTCAACGCGGTTCACTTTCCTTGAAATTTCTGGGTTTTGTATCAGATTTGGAAGTATGGTCCTTCTGACTTCCTCTGACTATGTGCACATTAACCATCAAGGTAGTGTTAGCCCATTGATTTGTCTCTGCGGTCTCCTAAAGAGCACTCATCATACCTCTTGTTGGCTCTACCACCTTGTCATTTGTGTCTAAGTCTCTCTTCTTAATAAATGTATCAATCAAGCTCTAAAAAGAGAAGCAGAAACTGCCACGGCGGTTTAGAACAGAGAGAATTTAACACAAAATATTGGTGGTAATTGCAATGGGAAAGCTGAGAAGCTTAAAAAAGAACCAGGAGGGAGCCCAGAGATTAGCAACAGTCAGAAACCTCCATGCTTGTTGTTTTTCTTATGGGACCTATATAAGAGTTGTCTGGGTCTATCAGGGATGCAAAAAGTAGAAGGCATGCCCCCAGGAAGTTTGTGATCTGGTGAAAGAGACCACACACAGAAGAAACAAAGAGGGCATCCAGGAATCAGGTGGGCACAGCCAAAGAGCTGTCAGAGCAGTGGGGCTGCTGGGGCCACTGGATGAATAACTCCAGGACACTTCCTATGCTGTCGCTTTCCCTAAAACATCTGAGGAGCAACCTGAGCTCAGGGGCCCGCCCTCTCTCCCTTTCACCGGAGAAGCCACCTCTGGGCACATTCATCTAGGAGAAATAGAAAACAGTTTCCCTTCAATGACTCAAAGAGATGCTACTTATCCAGGAACACAGGGTAATTCAATGAAAACATCTTGCTCATGTAAGTATTGATCGAGTTGAAGTTCATGCTCGAGATAGAGCAACTCTTATGCCAAGACTTTTGATAAAGTTAGCTGAATGCAAAATTGGCACGTTCAGCCAACTTTTGGGGTATCTGCAACCGCATTTCACATGGCCCTTCCTCGCTACCTGCTTCTTCCTTCTTGGGCGTTTGTGCTCTCACCCAGTGCTCAACGACTCTTCTACCTTCTTCACCTATTCATCCTTACTGACTTGACAGGAACAGACCTGAATTATTTACCAGTTGCAATGAAGTTCACCTTGACGTGATATCTTCGTAACCACCTAATGGATCTCCACAATGCCCTTCACGTTGGCGGATATTTGGGGGAATAAAATTTTAAAATTAGACATTGAAAAAGATCAAATAAAAAAAGCCAGACGACCGCAAAGAAATAGTTCAGAGAAAGAATATTTTAAAATTAGTGTTTATATGATCAGTTTGAGTATACAAGAATTTTCACTTTTGTATTTAGGGAGAACTTGATTAAAAAGTTCTAAAATAAAGAAGCTTAAAATGGCACATGCACATCTGGTTATAAGATAAGGTTTAATGCATTTGATACTGTTACAGGACACAAAACACAGCCAATCTAACCAAATTTCAGGCATGCATTTACATAAATATATTAAATTAAGAACTTATACACTTAAACATCCTTTGCACCTAAAAAAAAATCATCAAATCCACAGATTAACAATTGAAGACCAGTTCTTTGCATTTACTTCAAGATACAAATGTTCTATTTTAAAGGTAACACAAATACACTGGTTAGAATTTATATGCATTATACATATATTATATTTTACACAGATAGTGTGTATACATAAGTAGTGTTTGTACAGATTGATAAATATATATACATGGGTGTGTGCACACGTGCACGTGCACACAGCTCTACCTTAGGCCATCTGTACTATTATTGCTGGATTCTAGTATTGAGTTGAATTGGGACTGGTTGGATGTGATCGTGTCTTTTGGCTCAAGCATGTGCATTATGCTCGTTGGGCGTACAACCCACCTGGTAAACTTCCTTGCGTTTCTATAGCATATAATCATGCCAGGCACTTCTGTATGTATTTGCTGAATGAATGAATGGACAAGAGAACTTGATCAAGAACGGTGTATTATATTTATCTGCTTAAATTTGTGAGATTAGTTCAAATTCAGAGGGATTCTTTGAGCCATGGCTTTGGCTATGTCATTCCATATCACTTCTAGAGACCCCAAGAAGTCTACTAAACCTACTGCCTCAAATTTGCATCTGCTTTTGCTTCTTGTTCCTGAGCCTCTTATTAACAGAAATTCAAGCATGGTGTGGCTCTTGTGTCTTCTGTGAGTAAATTATGAACAATCTGCTAACAGTGAACAACCTAAAAGACAACTTTGAAAGTCAAATGTGTTCAAAGAATAACATACATTCTTCAAAATCGGACCATATTAATCAAAGGCAAAGTTGGCAGAAGCAGATTTTCGTTGCAGATTATTTTATGCTTATTAATGATAATGCTTGGATAATTTTTCCAGTTTGATGTTTTTCTTTTTAATGGTATACTTAGCTAGTCCTGGGGAAACAGGCTTCTAGATTTTCTCAGGGCAGCCTCCATGTCATTTATCTGGTTATGACATGGGCTTTGGTGAAAGGCATTTCCAATCGTGTCCAATGACAAGACTGAGAAGCGAGAAATATCTGACATTTCCAAAGATGGTCAATTTGGTTTCTCGGTAATATCATTTTGAAAGCGGCTCTACTGTATAAGAAATCTTAATTTACTCTAGGAAATTCATGTCTCAGATTTTAAAAATAGCCAACATACATTTTGGGCAAAGACCATATGACATGCCACCATATTTTCTTCATGTGACTGGAAGTTACTGACCAGTTGTTTATCTTGTTGGTGCAGAAGGAAATGTGCAGGGCTTGGTTAATGTAACTGTGAAAGTGAAATTTACATACTCAAGCCATTATGAACTTCCCAACACAGTTACTGTTCAGTTCTCTCAATACTGTGTATTAGGATACTGCTTTTAAAGATTTAAGTGATTTGTGTCATTTAATTAAGTCCATGCAGATAACTCAAGATACATTTGCTATCTTACCTGTATAGAATACATGCATTTTTAATCTAAACAACAACCTCTACATAGGCAAAACAAATGGTATGTAACAATGCATAATGTGGTTATATGTCTGAGTGGGAGCGTGGGAACTTATGTTGACTTGATACCATTAAAAGATTGCCATGTCTTCTGGCTTAAAAAAGCAGTAACAGATTTCAAGCCTAAGGCTTCATGTTGATGCAAGGGATCCAGTTTTCTTTTTGTCAATGGACACACGCAAATAGTTACAGGGAGCAGAGCAAATGATGTGTGCATCTTGGGTATACGTTAATGTGCTAATCTGATAACAGCCAATTTCTCCATAAAAGTTAGGAACACGTGAGTTAGACACACCATCACCACAACTACGATGAAAAGGTGTATCCTCGTCCTTCACTCTTCCCAAGAATACACATCACCCCTGTCTAGTTACTGCAAGGCAATTTCCAAAATGCAGGCTGAGAAAGTATTTAACACGAAAACTCAAACTCACTGCTATTGAGTCAATTCTGGCTCATAGTGAACCTATAGAGGACAGGGTAGGAGTGCCCTTTTGGGCTTTGGGGACTGTGACTTTTCCATGGGGAGTAGAAAGTGCCCCTTCTTTCTCCCAGCTGGTAGTTTCAAACTACTGACCTTGGGATGAGCAGCCCACTGGAGCGCACTGCATCACCAGGGCTCCTAGTTAAAATGAAGTTTTAAAGTAGTTAGGATTCCTTTGGGTCGTTTCCATAGTCAGGGTTTGAATACTTTAGCACCAGGTGTTTCTATTCTTCGGGCTTTTTTTTTTTCTTTCTTTCTTGGTCTTCCTTGACATCATGTTAGTTTTTAGAGGTGTGATTATTTTTGTGATGAGTAGACAAAGGGAAACCAAACTCGGTAACCTTCTTTTTGCGCAGTCTAAAGTGGAACTTTCTGATGGCACTGTT
Organism: Tenrec ecaudatus; assembly: GCF_050624435.1. NCBI lineage: Eukaryota > Metazoa > Chordata > Mammalia > Afrosoricida > Tenrecidae > Tenrec > Tenrec ecaudatus. The sequence continues at coordinate 70,960,673 of NC_134532.1, forward strand.
AACATTCACAGTAACAGGCCCCCAAACTCCCTGGCAGGAATAAAGAAAGGCATTCATTTCTTCAGCTTGCAACTGCAACTATACTGAGTTCTCTGCACCTTTAAGCCCCATTCTAAAGTCTCCTCTGAGGAAACACTTATTTTTTTCTCATACATTTGGATTTATCTTTTTCAAAACAGACTCAAGAAGGGATGGATTATGCTTGGGGAGAAAAAAGCTACTGATGTTCCTTCCTGTTGGCTCCGGTCTCATAAGGTGTACTAGTACGTATATTCTCAGAAGGTGTAGATACGCATCGGAGCATCCGGACTGGGAGTCATTTAGGCTCCTCAGAGATAAAAAATCAGGCAGGTCAATTTATGTCGATCTACTGTTCTTTGTGATATAGAATCTGAACAAATAAATATGATCTCAATACAAATTGTTTTTCAGGAAACTGAAGAAAACGTTAGCAAAAGCAACAACAATCTACTACTCTAGAGCACCTTTGTCATGGGTGTTCCTATGACTTCTCTATTTAGCCAACGTTGATAGACATGGAAGCGAAGGAAGGGGTGACAAGGGGGGGGGGGAAGATACGGGGATGGGGAGGAGAAGAGATAGACATCGTTGTAGCTAATATTCCATAGGGATTTTCAGAAAGTTTTAATTTAGTCATCAGCCAACTACAGCTCTAGTCTATGTCTACAGTACATTTTATTCTTCTTTGTAAATAATGAATTTTTTCCTCTTTCATCATTCAAAACCAAGAGATTGAACAGAACGTTATACTGAGAAATGTTTAGATTGACACATACTTTGAAAGCCGCTCAAGGTTGCATCTAGTATTTGTACTGTACACCTGCTGGTGTAGTGGGTTACTTGTTGGGCTGCTAACTGCAAGGTCAGCAGTTTGAAACCTCCAGCTGCTCTGCAGGAGATGGATGCAGGCTTGCTGCTCCTGTAAAGAGTCTTGGAAGTGGTCGGGGGCAGCTCTACCCTGTCCTAATGGGTCGCTATGAGTTGGCATTGATTCAATAGCAGTGATTTGGGTTTTTGATTTGGAAGTGTGTTGGATAGCTTATAAATTCAGTGATTAAAAGTGGTATACAATAATGGATTTAAAAATCACTACTCCATTTTATAATTGTTTTGACAGAAAGATACAGGGAAGTGACTTCTGAAATCTGTACATGAGGATAGTTTTCTCCTAAGCTGTGTGCCTATATCCTATATGTAGATTTCTTTGTGTGTTTTTTTTTTCACAAAATGAGATCATCCGTTAATTGGAGAACATTTTAGAGCATCCTTTGTGATAGAAAGAAGATACATTTCACAATAACCACACTGAAACAAAATTTGCAAATGAGAAGGGATAGGTGGAATCACTTTTTTTTTGCCATCACTTGAGTTTCTTAAAAGATTCCTTTCTTTTCATAACCCACCACTTCTGTTTTCTCCTTATTACTTTTAAATCACCAGCAAGAAAACCACACTCTATTCGTCCAGGACAAGAGTTTGACAGAAGCTGTAGTAAGAGGCCATTTTCAACATTGTTTCACAGCCGTAGCATTACTTCATGCTAAGTGGGTTGATCCCCACAGCTTAAGCTGTGAGAGTGAACGAAGGGCTAAGAAGCAGGTTTCACTGTGACTTTATTTTTATCTTTTGCTCACACATCGGCCTTCACCCCACAGCCACATCCCTTCCATGTCTAGACCGTGTGCTTTGTGTGCTGAGTGGATGTAGACTTTAATGTGATGGAACAGTGACCCCCACCCCCACCCCACCACCGTCTAAGGGAGACCTTACTTAGCCTGTGCTATCTACTGCTCTCAGAAGAACGGAAACGAGGACACCCAGGGCTTTCCTCGCTTGGTTTAGGTTTAAGATCCATGGCCCTTATCTTCTTTCTGGAAGAACTTAGAGCTTTATTCTGAAAGCTCCCAATAGGACATGCGCTCTGACCTGTTCTTCTAAGTCACTTGCAAGTCTTCACTTAGGGAAGAGCTGGATATGGAAACACTGTGGCCCCCTGCATGCTCACCTAGCTTATCTGTCAACAGTAGAACTGAATGGTACTGAAGAGCCCTTTTCACGGGGGGGGGGGGGGGGGGGGGTAGATGGGAAGGTGAAAGATGGAAGAGAAAACATTGGATTTTGGTTTCCTTCAGATTGTGCGGAGCAGATAGCAGTTTGCTCATGGTTTTCGGTGGAGCGATGACCTGGAGACTGTGTGCGATGAAACTGCACTATCAGACAGACGAGGACAGCTGGCTCCCTCGCAAGAAGTGCACATTTTGTCTCGTGTCACCCACCCTGAATATGGGATGATTCGACGGTAAGGTCCATTTACAAAGATGGTTGTCAGGACTTTTTATTTTTTAATTGTGAAACTTTTCTGTGATGGAATTCAGTAAGGGGGCTATAAGAGAAAGCAGTGGACCAAGGATTGCTATGAACCTACAGATGCAGGCGACTGCGGGGTTCACTGCAAGACTGGTCACACTGTTGGGCCAATGAAGGGTTAGTGTGATTCGCAGGGACCACCCCCTTTCTGGGGTGAGAGGACAATTTGGTCTCCATGCTCATTTAATCCCGAGACTTCTTTGAATAGACTGCCAATTGAATCTAAATTGTGCAACATTATGCATGCACTTTTTCACGCGGGCCATTGTCTACTAAGCACTGAACCACGATTTGTCAGCCCATTTCCATTTGGCATGAGGTCACTAGAACTTTAAGTCATCATATATGGAAGACAAGTGCAGTGGACTGAACCAATCTTTTGACATTGTGGGTTTGTTCCCCCCCCCTCCTATGTCAATGCTTGTCCTGCTTTCATTACAAACATCACACTTGAAGGCAACAGAGCGATACTAGCTATAAGATGCTTCATAATGGAGGCTCACAGTCCTAAAGGTAAGCGGCGGCATGATGTACGTGATGCTGTCTTTAGGCCCTGGGGCCACGATGTGGCTGGCAGGACCACTCCAGTGGGTGGGTGTCTGTCATGAGAAGATGTGTGCTTTTGTGTTTCTGTTTTTCTCTCAGCAATGCAAAGAACCTTTATCATTTTGTTACAATGTAAACCTGGGGAGCTGGCCTCGAAAGCCGGCCTATCAAACTTTTTGCCGTTTTAATGAGCACATGCCATTGCTTTAAACATCAGAACAGAGCATTTACAGAAAATTTATTGACACAATAACCAAAGAAAGGGTTCTCACTGTGTTCTGAAGGAACATACACAGAAGGAGTCAGATGTGGCAAAAATCCAGAGAGGTGGTACAAGCGATAGCTTACATAACCAAGATTTGCTAATGCGAACCGCGCTCTTCTCCAGTGACGTTGGATTCAGTGTGAAATCTGCAACCATGTAACCACAGACTCTGGCAGTCTTGCTATTGGGTGAAAAGCGCTTTGCAAATGTTTAATGCTGGCATTCTATAGGTTTGGTGGTTTTCTTGCGTTTTCATCCGTCGTGAATGGTTACATGTTGGCACAAGGACACGGGGCTAGATTAGATCCACAGCACCTTAAAGACTGTTTGCTTTCTCACTCCCCTTCTTTCCAATTAAGTTGGTGAAAAATGTAACTTTAGTGTTTTACAGGGCAGGGTAAAGGTGTCTCATCTAGGTGATGTCTATATTATAAAAATAAAATAAAAAATATAAATAGGTAATACAAACCCAGTGCCTAATGTTAAATAAAACATACAATAAATGCAGACCTCTAGAAAAACTGATTTTAAAGTATGCCATTATGATTTAATTATAAAACACTCAAAAACAATCTTGCAATTAAGCTGGCGTAACCAGATCTCTCTGCCAAGCAAAAGGTAAGTGCCTAACATTTTGTAATTGGATACATTGATAAAAATGAAGAGTACAAGTTTACATCAAGCTGTTCCTTTAGCAATCCATCAGGGAGCTCTGAAACATTATCTGCTATTATAGTCCTTGATATAAAAATATAGACACTTTTATTAGAGCCATCAGATTGCACAGTAATGTTTCAAAACTCCAATAAAGTTGACTTCAGTTATTACAGACAGAAAACTCCTGGGCAGTCAGATAGTTCCTTCTGATGACATAAGAACTCTGCTATCAATATACAATGGAATTTCTGTGTAAATTACGCCACACAAGGAAATCTATATATTTTTTTAAAAATCCATCTGTTATGCAACCACACCTATAGGGGTTGTAAGCGTGTGTATACGTGTTTAGGTGAACAAGTATTCCAACATACACACACAGGATCTGCACATTTCTGGAAATTATCTTTAAATTACTAAAAAAAAAAAAGAGAGAAATCACAGGAGTGTGTAGCAGGGATAAACAGTCTTTCTTTTTAATGACAGGATAAAAAATAAATGCCCATTAGAAGGGGATATTCAAACCGTCCCAGAAACTATACAATGTAACTTGTTAGATCCAGCAAATAAGATGTCATGTCAATGATCTGATCAAGAATACCTGCCCTGGTCACTCTGCGGATGTTTCTGTCCACTTGTTCACACTGAGGACCAAGATATCCTTTTTTACAGAGGCACTTGTTCGGCCTAAGACAGACACCTCCGTGGCGACAGGCGGGCTCACATTTTGCTGGGAGAGAAAAAGAGTAATACAATTACACTTTCATTCTGTGGGTCGGAAACAGCCTTTAGTCGGAGCCCAACAGTGCGGGGCCTACAGAAGAGGGAGGAAGGGGGAGGAAGACAGCGGTCCTTAAGTGTGCTACGTGCAAGGAGGGGAGAAGGCTTTCAGAAGCAGAGATCAGGGGAAACGAGTTGAAGCTCTTGCACAATGGACTCTCTTCTGTAATGAGAATGATTTCGTTCTTTCAAATCTGCTCCACAGAGGGATCTTCCAACAGGGCTTTCCAAGCAACTCCGTGTTCTCATTACACAGGGTAGGTCCTCAACGTGGGAGGAGCTGGCCGAGGCAGAGGCAAATCTATGGCAATTAGTTTTAAATTGTGGACTGATGGCTCTCAGCTGTTGGTGGAAACGGCAACCCAAAACTCTCTAGCCAAACTCACTGGCGTTGAGCCCGTCCTTTCTCGGAGTGACCCTACTGGTCAGAGTAGAACTGCCTTTGTTGGTTTCTGAGGCTGTAAATCTCTACAGGAGTAGAAAGCCTCCTCTTCCGCCAGTGGGGTGGCTAGTGGATTTGAACTGCTGACCTTGGGGCTAGGAGACCAATGCATAATCCACTAGGCCATCAGAGTTCTTTGGAAGCTGTGATGGTCACTAGAAGGTACTCAGGGGTGTACCCTTCAAATGGCACTTGGGGCATGTGTCATACCTGCCGTCATCCTCTGAGATTCTGGAGACCCAGGGTCTTGGGCATAACCAGCCCAACAGAATGCAATGGTCGATTTTAACAGAATGGTGAGTTTTAGGATTGGGTTAGAATCTACCCCTTAGACGAGCAGCCGTATGGAGTTCTTAGATTCCTCCTTCTCTGGGCTTCCCGGACCTACAGCTATAGGTTTCACTCTGATTAACACTTGGGAGCCCATTCTGTGGTCAGTGCAATTTTCCAACAAAGAATATTCTGAGCCATCCTTGCCTGGACTACTTAGCACAGATGACTCGCTTCATAAAAGGATTTTTCCAGCTCTGATATACAGATTTAATTGTGTACCCCCTCCTGCCCACCATAGGTGTTGGAATCCTAATCCCTGCACCTTGGGGAGTCATCCTCTTTGGGACTGTGGTTTTCCTTCTTAATAGAGTCATACTAGTGTAACGTGTGTCCTGAAGCGACTCACTTTTGAGTCATGAAAAGAGCAGACTAGACACAGAGAGCACCGTAAAGGAGACAGCTGACATGTGAGGAGAGTCAGGAACCAAAGAATGTCTCCCTGGCTCCCAACAAGGAAGGACTCTCGGTGCAGGTGACCTTGATTTGGGCTTTCAGCCTCCAGAACTAGGAGTTTTATTCTTGAGGTATCTGCATTACACCAGCACTAGCTAGGCTATGAAAGGAAATATACAGATTTACTGCTTAAAATAAGACGGAAAGGATAGCATTGAGCATGTAAATTGTGTTTTGCCGACAGGATAGATCTGAGCATCACAGCTGCTGTAGATGATTTTCCTAAATACATTTCCTCATACTTCCAAGGGGCAGGGTCACTTTTACCTTTCCAGATGCACTCAATGGAGATGCCGAGGGTCTGTGGCTGAGTACGTGGGAAAGACCGAATAAGACGCAAAGACACTCGTTTCTCCTTTAAAGTTACGTGAGATGAGGGCACCAGATGGCAGTATGCATGAAGTGCTTGCTTAATTAAAAGCCTCATTACTAGAGTCCTTTTTAAAAAGGGTTCTGATTTTGTCTGAGAGTCGAACTTTACATTTGATTAGCAGCAGGTTTAAAATACTGAAATAAAGCTAGATGGTAACTCAGATCTACTTGGAAAAGAACTTGCTCACCCTTTGCTTCAAATACAATTTCTGGCCCAAAAAGAACTCGGTAAATACTTGACTGGTGACTTGGGTGACTTAGGAGTTAGGCAAGATGCAAAGTGAGGGATCTAACTAAGTGGGCCTCAGAGAAAAGCAGCAGAAAGGGTAGATATTGGCAGACTTTGAAGACAGCTTGAGGGAAGAAAAAAGAAGGGGGAAGATACGCTACCAGGAACCCAAAATACTACATTTGAACAATGTATTTGATTCTCAATTTTTGGGGCAGTTTAAAGAGAGACAAATAACACCGCAATAAATGACAATGTCAATATAACTTAAGCATTTGTTTTTAAAAAATTAATCACTTTATTTTGAGTTTAATTATAGCTATTTCCTAGATATGTAAACATAACATTAATCAATCATGCAACGTTGTTATTGATGAAGCAGACTCATCTTAAAAATGCATACATATGTGAGTCTTTAAATTGTGGCCATTTCTTGGCTAGATAAGAAATAAAGCAGATTATTTCTGGCTATGCTCCTGGACCCCAGTACATTTGAGAATACAATTGAAAATATTACGTATAATTTAGGACTTTTTTTACAAGAGGTACTTTAATATTTGAACAGCAGTGACATGCAAAGATGATGGTTGTTGAAATATAGTGTTAACATGAGTATCTTAAACTCTAGGTATGCAGCTAACTTTTCTTACTTCATACCAAGTGGAACGTAAACATGACTGCATGTAAATTGAGGAACTGGCAAGTCTAAGGCTATCAGACCCACGACTAAATCTCCGTGGCTCTCTGAGCAGCTGTACACCTCGTTGATGGTTCTCCAGGGAGTGGCAAAAAGAATTAAAAAATCTTATTATAGGCCTCTCAATAGTTGCGTTTTCCCATTTAATTTTAATAACACCCACTGCAAACGCCCTGTGTTTAGTGTGCTGTGGCAGCCAGCAGTAAAGCTAGGGATGGCATTTACGGGGTGTCTGGGAAACGTGGGCACTTGGAGCGGGCCTGCGCCAGCACGGAGTCCGCAGGCTGGTGCGGAGTCGCCGAGCCCAGGTCCGAGAGCACTGGTGAGCCGCTCTGGTCATGCTGCGCACTCGTTTAAAGATCGATCATGCCTCTTATTAGCTTACATCAACGAACAACTTACATTGAATGAACAGGCACGGTGACATCTGCCGAGTCAGAACCCGACCGAGCACTCCCTCATACGAATGTAAATGGCCAAGAACTACTGAATGCCGGATAATTCTAGAAGCAGTAACTGGTGCTGAGTTCGTGGGTGCATAGGGCTGGCCCATCCCTAGGCCTTCCAGGTGACGCCAGAAACACTAACCGATTCTGCAGAAGTCGCCCTCCCAGCCTGGGCTGCAGCAACACTTGCCCGTGGGGGTGCAGTAGCCGTTCCGACAGAGCCGGGGGCACTCAGCCGTCAGTGCCTGCGCTGGGTGAACCGGGGCTCTGCAGTCCTCAGGCATCCAAGGTCTGCATGGAAAGGCAACGGTGGAAAATCAGCATCGGACAGCAATCGCGTTTGCCGGCTTGTTGCTCTACATTACAAAGTCACGTCTCCTGCTTTCTCCAAAGACAAACCACGCAGGAAGGCGGACAGCTTTCGGAGAAAGGAAAAGGCGTCCCTGCGAAGCGCGCACGGTTAAGCACACCACTACTGGTTGGGAGCCACCCCAGAGGCAATGTGGGGAGTGAGACTTGCACTTGGCCTCCTTAAGGTCACAGCCGTGAAAACCCTGCCGAGCACGCGGGTGGGGGGTCGTCACGTGTTGGATGGACCCCTGACAATCACTACAGAAAATGCACGCCCGCAAGGAAACAAATGAAGCAGTCTTGAATGAAAAGGAATAGTCGAAAACAGTCTAAGAAATGCTTACCGGGAATGGAGACATGTCTAATTACATCACATGTTACATTTGCTAAGAATCGCCAGCAATTGCCATTAAAAAAAAATGTCTGCGGATAAATGTATGAAAACACTTCTTCCACAGCTACAAAAATTATTAGGAATAGCACCTGACAAGGGTTTCGCTTGTTTAGATATACGCAATATTACAGGGCTGAAAGTACTTATCAAAATGAACACGTGTACCCTAAAAAGCTTGGGGACACAGTTTTATTTCAATTTCACATTTTTCAGGTTTTTTGAAGGTTATGATATATATGCTTGTGCGTATTGTTGGTTCAACGTTTACATTTTTCATGCAAACAAAGATCCATACATATGGAAGATATTAAAACAAAACCCCCTCAAAACCCACTGCTATCAAGTTGATTCTAACCCATAAGGGTTTCTGAGACTGTAAATGTTTATGGGCACACACAGCCCAGCTCTCTCCTGTGGAGAGGCTGGTGGGTTTGAACTGCTGACCTTGCAGCTCAATACCTAACCCACAGCACCACCACAGAGTTTTAGTTTCTGCTATGAGGAAAAAGAATAGGGCCAAATAGAAACATCTCATTTGCAATGCACATTAAGAAAAGGTGGCTCTACAGTGCTAACAGTTATAGAGGAAACCAAGCTAGTTCCACACATGATTTTTAAGTTCTTACTGTTCTTTTGAAGGAAGATGCTAACATTCCAGGGGGGGTTCTGCTGGAATCAGCAGGCACGCTCATTATCTACTCTTTAGGGGAAAAATGTTCAGGGGCACTTTCCCATCAGTGACTGAGTCCCATGTGGTGAGAAGGCTCCTTTTCATTTAAGGAATGTAAACGAGATGTTTTCAGCACCCTCAGGATGGCCCAAGCAGTCCTCCTTAAATACCATAGCACAGAAGGTGATAATTATAGGTCAAAACCACCCCAAGAGGTAAATTATTATCCGTTTCTGAGATAAGCAGAGAAAATGAGCCCTGTAGAGGCCAATTTTTTTTAGAGCTGCTTCTGTCCCTGTGACACATGAACAGTGATGGGAATTTGGGGCCTGGCCTCGGGCTGTTTCTGCAGTGACTCCCAAGCATTCTGCCATTCTCCGGCTCCTCCTTCAATCATTGTCCCACTGTACGTTGAAGGTACTGTGTTTTGCAAGTATCACGATTCAGAAAACTCCTTAAAACGGTCCAACCTTTTATTAGCATGTAGACATGGTCAATATATGGCAAAGAGCCTCAAGGCATTCTCAAGGGACTGAGCATTTTTTCATTCAGAAAGCAATGAAAGTAAAATTTGCCTTGTGTCCCCCAAGAGAGTGGTCTTTATAGAAGTACAGGTAGGATGGTATAAAGGCCGGGAAATGTTTATTAGCGATGCCAGGGAGAGCAAGGGCATTCCTCGTGCCTTGTTAGGATTGAATGCCCCAGTCTGCTTGACTTCTTTCCCAACAAAGTCTTGTTTGTGAGACAATCATGGTGGTTTTAATGGCTTAAAAAGTAGTTTTCAGTAACAGGAAGTTCTTCTGCATCCCAGTCCCTGATCACTGGCTACAGGTCAATCAGGAAATAGAATCACTGGGTGTGGCAAAGAGTCAGTGCATTCTTCTGCTCAACAAAATGTTGGAGGTTTGAGTCCACCCATGGGAAGAAAAGCCTATCAATCTAAGTCCCCTTAGGTCAGCCATTCCTGTAGAACATAGTTCTCCTCTGACACTGGGGTGGCCGGTGTCAGAAATGATCAGATGGAAAGCCGGGGGTCTTCAGTAAGGTATTACGCTAACTTTACCAGTGACTGGAAATAATAAGATTTTAATGACTAGCTTCACCTTATTTCTGCTTATGACTGATATATGTACCCTCTTTCTGATTTATTTAAGAAAAGAAAGGAGTGTGTCAAAATATATTGCATTAAAGGGTCGCAGCATTAGGAGGTTGAGACCACTGGTCTAAGCCTAATAGAAGATATCATGTAGTGCAAGGATGAAGGTAAATCCGGTTAAACTACAACAACCAGAAAATGTTGCCAGTTTGAGGCCAAAGGTCGGGGCATTGCTTTGTGGGTACTGGTAGAAGGAACGATGGTGTCCTACTATCACTCCTACATAGAATGGAACTCAAGAGTCTTTAAAAGGTCAGTAATTATTCTAATGCAAAGATGAGAAGATGGGGCAGGGAAACTAGAGTACTGGAAACAGAACAACCAGAATATAATTAAAGAGACCGTAGACACATTGTGAAGAATATAACTAATGCCGGTGAACAATTTGCATGAAAACAGTTAACTGGAAACCTAATTTGCTGTGTAAAATTTCACCGTATTAACAAATGTAGCTGCTACATTTTTATAGGGCTATCCCCAAAGCACTACTGTGTTTTCCCGCTATTGCCTCAACTAACTCCAGTCTTACAAACGTTTTCTAAGGTAGGGCTCAATTCTGGGAAGTAAACAAATCCGTAAGAAGTCAAGCTCAGCAGGGCATAGAAATTCTTGTTTTCCTCTTCAGATAGGAATTAAGGTGACATATCAAAGGTTTTTTTTTTTCCAGTCATGGATTTTCGGCAAATTCTGACAAAGATTTTTGGCGATCACAATCATGTCCCTCTTTTCATTCTTTATTCTAGTGTAGTTTTATACTTTTGCTGAAAAAAAACAAAACAAAAACCAACAGAAATACCAGCCCCCAAAATGGGGGTGGTAGTTTGTAGCTGAATGAGGAGAAAGAGAATGAAACAAATAGCTGTTACCTTAATTAATTAATTATTGCTATCTTGAGTTGACCATTTAGTGTCTAGCTAAATAGGTATACCTATATAGGTCTAAATTCTGGATTACATGCCTGTGTTTTAATGCCTGGCCTAACAACTCATTGTGATCCAGTTGGTTCTGACTCACAGTGGAACTGTATTGGGTTTCTGAACCTGTAACTCTTTATGGCTCAGAGAGCTTCATCACCATCTTTCTTCCATGGAGTGGTTGGCAGTTTTGAACGCCTGACTTTGTGGTTAGTAGCCCCATGCTTATCAGAGAGTACCACCAGGGCTTCTTAAATTGGCTTATTTTTCTTTTTCTTCAATTATTCTGGTGCTTTTGGACTCACCCTTCATGTATGAAATCAGATGTACCTCTCAAGACAGTGTTGAGTCCCGTAGCAGGGACTCTCTCCTACTCATTTGTTGACAGCTAGCTCCATTGTCCTCAACCTTAATTTACATCATAAGGACACATTTCCTCACCCTTTCCCACATGACAAATAATAATGACACTAAGAGGTTCGTGGCAGAAATATTGTCTCCCCCCCCCAATTTTTTCACGAAAAAACCTCGTTTTCAGAAATTTAAGATGTTTCCTTAGAAATGTACTTGGGCTGGCTCTGGGTAGTGATATTTTGGTTTGCATGTTTTCTTGAAATAAAGGAAAGACATTGGGAAGCAGAAGTCGTTTATAATAAACATCATATGTGATGACTCTTTATGAACAGCTAAGGCCCAAAGTGGATGTCTCTGGGTGATGGGGATATGGATGACTCTAATTTATGAAACAATTTAAAATATGAAGAAATCAATAAAGGAAAAGGCCTCTCTACAGCTGCATAGAAGAGGAGGGGAAAAAGCATACCATCCAAGCCAGCCCTGCCCTCTGGAGGGAGTTGCACAAATCGGTCTATTTGATCTCTTCCATGTGTTTGTTTCACAGGGAAGATCCCTGAGCGATGTGAATGGTTCTCATTTGACTACTAACCACACAAGGCTAGTGGTTCTAATCCAACCAGCAGCACTGTGGAAGAAATGCCTGGCAGTCTGGGTCCAGAGAGAGAGCCCAGGAAACTGATGGTGCGCTGCTCCCCTGTGTCACTCACGGGGTGCCATGCGTTGGAACCGATTCAACGGCAAACAAGTTAATGGGCTTCAACTGGGGTACTTTCTGAAAATGTTGCTGGAGGGTCTAGATTTTAAATTCTTACTATTGGAAAACAAGAGAAACAGTTTGGGAATAATACTCACAAATTCTCTGGGTTGGCGGTTTTAGAAGCTGTAGTAATTCCATAGTCTCTCGTTCTGCTTGTGGGAGGAAGAGGATCTAAGATCTGCCTCACTCCTTTACCCATACTCGCACTGGGACACATGGAAAAGCTTTCCTTTGAAACAAACCTTTGCAAAACTAGTTGCTGTCTTGCTTCTTTTCAGTCTCAGGAGTTAAGAAAACCAGGTAATTTGGGACACCTTAAACCTGCGAGCTTGAAGAACCTCGGGCTCAAGACCAGTTCTACGGACTCAGATTCTGAACTTGGAGTTTTTTCCAGGAAATTGGAGTCCACATTCACGTTGAAACAGCACCGTTCTAAGTTCCGGCCACTTCCGAGCCAGTAGCAATGTTGAAGCTGTGGTGGCTCAGCAGTTAAGCATTTGCCACAAACCAATAGGTGGGCGGTCTGAATGTGCTCCACAATACTAAGTGGAAACCATACTAAGAAATGGTGATCTGTTTCCATTACAACGTAGACAATCGTGTGGATCAATTCTACTGTCAATCCCAATAGCTAAGAGTGGACAGTGACTAGGCAACACACTACAACAGCAGCAGCAATGAAAGTGACCATTAATCCGTCTGTTCAGGAGCTCCCAGGTGGACATTGCTACGAACTCTGAAAAGTCCAGGGAGGCTCACCACCACATAATGCGGCACGTAATGACTTTTCTAACTCAGCGACAATGGAGAATGACTCATTACACCTCTTCCTCACACTTGACACGGTCAGGTTCCAAAGACCAAGCCATTATGGGAAAAAATCAGCATTATGCAAAAAAAGGAAGATGACCACAGCAGATTACTTCCGAGTACAAAAGGAAGGATGGCTGTATCGTTTCCCTTAACTGCCAAACGGCGTGGTTATATAACTACCAACTTGTACCATTGTAGAACGGCCAACCCACTGAGAATCATGGCTTCGCTAAATTGACACACCCTTAGCCATCACAGATGCACTCCTTTCACTTTGGAGTGTGTTACTGCCAGCCAGATGTTATGTTGGTCATAGCAGAGTCATATAATAGATTCTTTCACTTTTGTGGTAAAAGTGAAACTTCAGATCCCAAGATAGGAAGTGAGCAGGTGTGTCTGACTTAGCTTTAAAATGAATGATGAAGAAGCAAGTGCCACGAAGGGGCTGAAAGGGGAAGTGGGCGACATGTCTTATCTAGTGGCAGGTTGGTAGATATCGAGTTAGCTGGCACTTTTACCTAAGGAAAAAAGTATAAGGGGAAAAGTTCTCAAGGCGGGAGAGATTTTTCTATGTCCCATCAACATAACTCTATGTGTAGGGATGAGCAGCATTGTGCAATTTCTTAAAACTCCAATGTGGACCTCCATCCAAGGTCAGTAACACCCTGAGTGTCATGCATTTACTTTGGAGGGTCTCTGCCTCCTCCTGGCCATGAGAACTTGTTTCTGCTCAGTTGACTCGGGAAGAGAAGAGTTGTGGATTAGGATGGGTTTATAGCGTGCTTTAGGATGACACATAGCCAAACCTGTTGCAGTTCATTGGGTTCTGCCTCCTGGGGACCCCAGGCATGACTGAGGAGAACTGCTCCATAGGGCTTTCCTGATTGTCTTTTTTCTGGGAGCAGATTGCCAGGCCTTTGTGGTACTGCTCAGGTGGATTTGAACTGCCGATCTGTAGGTTAGTAGTTGAGCACAAACTGGTTGGGAGGAATCTTACACTGCCACAATACAGTTCTAGTCCAGGTAGGAGAGCAGATCTATCCCGTGTGACCGTGCAGTATGGACCCCATTGGGACTTCATTGCAGTAGAGACGTCATTAGAAATTCCCAACAGGAGGCTTCAAGTCCTCTTTTGAAACATCCTAAGAAATTTAATCTTTTAAGAATCCCTGCTTTCATTTTGCCTTTAAGAAATGTATTTTATATTAAATCATAGATAGGCTTCCAAATATCTTTTTATATAATTCAAGTAATCCTGATATTGGAGTAAAGGGAGGGAAAACTTAAATTCACGCATGTCTGACCTTGGTACAGTATGTCTCATGTTAAATATTTCTATTGCACTCCATGAAGAGCAGTGCCCTTTCGAACCTGCCCGTCATTCTGTGGGAGAATGAAACTGGTGGTCTGAAAAAGTCTAGAAAACTCTACAAGACTGTTCTATTAAAAAAAAATCAAACCAAACTCACTACCATCGAGTTGATTCTGACTTACAGCACAAAGTAAAACTGCCTGCAACTGTGGGTTTCTGAGACAGTAATTTTGGGGGGAGTAGAAAGCCAATCTTCTTCCCAAGGAATGGTTGGTGGTTTCCTACTGCTGACCTTGTAGTTAGCAGCCCAATGTGTAATTGCTAGATCACCAGGACGTCTACTCTTGTTCTATAGATCACTGTAAATTGCAATCTACTCCACAAAACAACATTAGCAGTGATGATTCGGTGGTAGAAATCCTGCCTTCCATGTTGGACACCAGGGTTTGATTCCCACTCAATATACCTAAGCAAAACCACTGTCCATCTGGTGCTGGAGGTTTGCATGTTGCTGTGATACTAAACAGGTGTCAGCTGCACTTTAAGACTGAGACAGAGTAGGAAGAATGGCCTGGCACTACCCTTTCCAAATAGTCAATGTAACCACTTTGATCACAATGGTCTGATCCTCAATCGACCATTGTGATGGGCAGGATTGAACAGCATTTCCTTTTCTTGTACACAGGGCTGTCCATGAGTCAAGGACTACTGCCAAGGTTGCTAACAAACAACAAAATATTTCTAAAGTCCAAATTTTGAATGGGGTAAATCCAACGCTTTATTTCTGGCCATCAACTTGAAGCACTGAGTTTTTCTGTTCTGATGCCTGCTTAGAAAAGGAGCCTGTCTTCTCTGCCTTTGCTTATGAAGGCTTCTCCTTTTTAAACTTTTACCCCTCACACATACGCATAATCTCGCTAAGAAACAGTTGGTTTTAAATTTTAGGAAGTTTGGGATTGAGTTAGCACTAAACTCAAAGGAGGCAGGGCTAATGTGATAATCAGAAATTCCACAAATACCCACGTTATTTTGCCTCATGTTTTAAAAGAGTCATAAGTCATGTCATAAGACTTGCTAAAAATATTTCATTTCATACAAAGGAAAAACGCATCAATAATTTTCAAGTTCAACATTATCAACATGGGATAGGATTGGTATTAGTTGCAAAGTAAAATGATCAGGAATTAACTGTCTTTTTACAGTTAGTTAGATGGTCTTGGGACTCTTTCCTAAACCAGTGTTCTCTCTACTCAAATATTCCTTATATTCTAGAAGAAAAAAGTAGCAATGGAACCATACTTCAGGTCTATCAATCTCACTATCCGAACACCCCTCTTTCAAAACACACCCACGCCCACACACCCACCCCCCTCTACACCTGAAAGGGTGTGTGGATCTCTTCATTCAACTTTATCAGCCTAGTATATTGACTTCTGTGGGACAATCAGGAAATGGAGAGTATGTGTTCTCTTAAAGGAAACTCTAGGAGAAATGAATAACGAAGGTAAATGCTTTATCTATTCCGAATAAGAAGACAGAGTTGAGCTCTACTTCCCTGCCTCCACTGTTTGCTGGTCAATGGTGAATACAGAAAACCAGCCATTTCCAATTTAATTCAATAGACATATTTCAGGAAAAATACTTGCATAGCACAAAATCCACATACTAAAAGAGAGTTTATGGGGGAAAATAGGGTTGGAGAAGACCCCCCAGGTACTTTGTAATTGAAGCACAAACACCAAGAGAATGTAGCATCTTGGGAGGAAATTTTGACACCCCAGAAGGTAGCTTTGTGTAGCTGGAAACTGCCAGGGGCACTGCTGTTTGCTGTTGTGGAGGCAATCTCAGACTCAGGGCCACCTCTTGTAACAGGCACTGTCTTGTTTGATACCCTGGTGACCCACAGGCTGTTTGATGTCTGATTTATGGAGATACCGCATGAGACCTTTCTTTCTAGTCTGTCTGAGCCTGAAAGCTCTGCTGAACCTTGTTCAGCATCTTGGCAACAGGAAGGGCACCAATGACATGAGTGATGGCTGTGTTGGAGGAGAACTAGCTGAGAATCTCACTGTGGACTCCCACATGGAAGGGAAGAATGACCCAAAATAAAATGCAGGTGGAAGCTGAGCTCTGAACTCAGGAGGAAGTGCAAACTGAAAAGTCATGGACACTGGAGTGGTGTGTCTTAGGGAAGAAAAACACAACATGGATACCCATGGTGAATCTTAAAAAACCAAGCTCAGAAGGCCCTGTCAGCCTGTGCAACAGTTGATCTGAGAGCCTCGTCGTTGTCTTGTTATTCTCTATTCACTATTCTGGCTACACTTGCTTAAGAAAAACAACCTAACCTCCATGCTATGGAGACATGGACTGATTGGTGTTAAAGAAATTTGTGTTGTGGTAGAACAGGCAGAATTAGGCAAGCCAAAATTGTGGTGAATTTTGCTCATCTGAATACTCATAACCTCTAGATTATTAATTTGGCACTTTATAATATATAATGTTTTGAAATATTTGACCCCAAGTTTTGTGTATATCAGATATTATTTAATTTTTCAAAAGTTTATACAATCTCCCAAATTAAAAATAAGCTGCTTATATGGTGAAACAAATTTCTCACTCATAATCCCCCCGCAGAACATATGACACAGTATCTTCAACACAGAAGACATACAAAAATCCTTGTAGACTGAACCTATCTGTAATTTTGTATTATTTCTGATATGGTAAAACAGTTAAGTGGAATAATTTCTAAAAAAATTAAGAAGTTAATGCTATTTCTACTTAACATAAAGGGGAATATATACTCTGTTCAGAATTTTATGTTCAAAATCAAAATTTCAACTCAATGTAAACATCACAATGAAAAAAGAAATGTTAAACTTGACATTAAATATGGTTATAATGGGGAAAATACTCATAGGTATATATTTTTATACTTGGGTGACTTAGTTTAACCAATGAGTTTCCCCCCTAACCCGTGAATTTGTCTGCTTTTAAGATGAAATTTATTCAGAATTGTGATAACTAATGTTAACAGGATAGAATAAATAAACAACACTTTGATTATAATATAATTCAAAACACTTATAAGTTTAGGGTATTTTTTTGCTAGAAATCTTCTAAAATTTAATCCCTAAATAATTCATTTTCCCCACTTAGAAAGCTGTGGATCTACTAATGTTACAGTTTTATATCAAATGGGCCTAGAAATATGTATCACTTAATATTTTAAAATGGGAAGTAAGAGTTTGATACGCATTTTTGTTCTTCAAAAGGACACAAAAGTAACAGTTTAAATGATCTTAGAAGAGCATTATGGTGACAGTTTCTTAAATCTTGACAGTGCATTCTTTGATTTACTTGACAATGTTAGCAATAATAGGCCATTAATGAAGCACATATTTCACTCGAGTAAAATAAATGAGTAAACAAATGACTCGGGTGCCAGAGCACTGTTTTTGATTTTATGAACCACACTTTCTTTCAGAAAATATCTTTTCACAGTGTGTGTGACCCTTTAAACATAGCTAAGGCAAGTATAAGCCTGTCTTTATCGCAGGTATTGTCTAACAGCATCAGATTTTCATCACTATCTCAGAAAGAAAAATACACGATATAAAACAAACCAGGCTTTTAAGTGCTTTTGTGTTTTTCTGCTTTGTACCCTTTTGAGTGAATGCCATTTTAATTTGCAAACAATTAACTTTTCATAGTAATTTGTATAAGTACTGTAAGGTCTGATATGCTAACATTCAAAATGGATAGTTTAAGAGGCACTTTAATATAAAGCAGAACATTGCATCCACTGCTATGGTCATATGTTACATCTCCAGGAAATGGGGCATACAATCAAAACGTTGATATATTCTGTATAAACTGGAGTATAAGCCGATTCGAATATCAGTGCAGCATCTAAGTTTACACAAAACTGCATTAAAAATGTGCTGAAACACTCGGTTTATACACGAGTATATGCAGTATACATTTAAAAATAACATGGTCGCACAGAGTAATTTTTTGTACATATTTCTATATGTTTTCAGTAATTTTCATATGGTTGATAGTCCCATGGCACACCCCCTGGATTCCTTGAGTCTGTTTTAAGTGTGCATATACATAGCTAAACAAATGCTAATCTTTCTAACTTATGAATAAAAATCCCAGTTATACCCAGGCTATTACCATACATTATGTATGCATGCCCATCCATTCATTGGCAACTCTGACTTTGCTCTCATTCCAATCTTTTAAAAAATACTAGATTGCTACAAAGCAGCTTAAAAAGGATCTGTTACTTAAAAAGCTATTTATAGTATATTAAGTACAATATAGGGAGAACACACACACAAGGTATCAGATAAGTGTCTATCCACTTTGGGTTACTGGATATGCAGCATAATAAGAGCAAAACTGTGCAAAATTCTTCTTTGCCTTGTAGACTTAAAAATCCACCAAGCGGAATGAATTTTTATAGGGCATATACTTGTTCATGACCTCTAGTGTTCAGAAATGCTGTCATGTTTGAAAACTAGTCCCTGGTGGAGCCTGTATCCCTGTTAATAGCGGAGAGGTCAAGGGAGCTGCTAAACAGTTTGCATTACTATCAGGGTGGCCAGGAAAACACCACCTGCTGCAGGAGGCCTTGGCAGCTGGGTCAACAGGCACTGTGGGAATTTATCAACTGAGGGGGGCCACTTGCATAAAACTTTGATGAATTGGGACTAGGCTGGCTTATTGGGCTAAAGCTGCTCGATTATGTAGGACTTTCTTTGGATGGCAGAGCTGCCTGCTAGCTCCCAGAGACATGTGCAAAGGATAAACAGAACAGATTTCTCCTTACGAAGTGATTTTCTTAAAAAAAAAAAAAAAAGGAGGGGGTGGGTGGGTGGGCGGGTGGCACTCTTTAGCATGCAGTCGAATGAGGGGTAGAATGAAGCTAGGAAGAGGTAAATAAACACATGACAGACAGTGGGTTCATGGGTTGAGGGGTGGGGGCGGCAGGAGGCATGAAGGGCAGTGTTTGATACTGGTCACAGAGGAGCTTAGGAATACAACGTTACAGCAGTTTTGTAAAATAAAATTCCTCAGCCTAGTGTTTGCTGAGTTCATTTATAGATCTCTTAAGGGAATGGGGCTGTGTGATTTGGTTGGGTAATAGATAAGCAATATGTTGAGGAAACAAAGAGTGGGCATATCGTAATTAAGATGAATTTTGCTTTACACATTCCTGGAGAAATAACCCTGGCAACCCTTGAAAGAAAGGTTGGGGGGGGGATGAGGGGAAGGGAAGGTCATTTGGTTTAAGGTCATCTGAAACAAAAATCGAAACTTTGTCAATAGTGTGAAAACATTTGTGTTCTATAAAAATAAAACTTGGGAGGTTACATCATTCTGTCAGAATTCAATTTCCACCCTTTGGGAGCATTTGTTTACTTCTGAAAAAAATTAAATAAAGAGCAAGCATTTGAGGAATGACACAGACACTTAAAACTAAGTATTATTGGCTCTGCACAACTTCATGAAAACCTTTATCCTAATTTTAGTACTAAGAGAATCATAAAAGTTGAGAAATCATCTGAAAATAATTCTTAAATGTATGCAGTGAACACTAATACTAAACAATGTAATGTTTCAAATATAGTCTTTAAATGTATGTTATGAATTAATTTAAGGAGCCTGGGTGGCAATGTTGAGTGATCTTTAGGTTGCTGACTGCCAGGTTGGCGGTTCAAATCCAGCTGTGATTCTTTGGGAGAAAATAGTTAAACCAAACTCATGCCAAGGCATCCATTCTGACTCAGAGCGACCCTAGAGGGCAGGGCAAACCGTTCCTTTCCGTTTCCGGAACTGTCGCTTTACAGGAGTAGAAAACCTCGTCTTATTCCTGTGGAGCAGTTATTTGCTTCTTCAAAGATTTACAGCCTCAAAAAGCCTATTCAGGGTTGCTATGAGTCAGAAAGAACTTGATGGCAGTGGGTTTTTGGTTGGTGGCCCATTGTATTAAGCACTACATTGACTGCTGATGGAAACTGGTGAGTCAAACCATAAACTGCTATGTAGGCAGCCTGCTCCTATAAAGATGTATAGTTTTGGGAATCCTATGGAGTGGTTCCACTCTGTCCAACAGGGCCACTGAGTTGGATGCTTCCTTTCTTTCTGTGTGTGCGTGTGAGAGATAGGTAGGTTGATTGTGCTAACCTGGCCAAAAGGAACATGTGGGATTAATAAGGTCACAGTTTGATTGGAGGGCAAAGAGATAAATGGCTAGGTAAGTCCCACCCCTCTCTCGCTCTCTGGTGATCTCACCGGTGCGTAGCTGCTTTATCTAGTTCTCTGCCTCAACTTGTGAACTGCACTACTTGTGGGACACCCAACACATGGATCATGTTGCTAGAGCTTGAGGTTCCTTCTAGACCTGCTTCACCACGCTGCTGGTGTATACATCGTTTGAGCTTGAGGCTCGTATTGTTGTCTTGCATGGCTTGAGTTTGATATCCTATCTGGGCCTGCTTTGCTAAGCTCCTGCGCTGCTGACTTTTGGGTGACCTGCCCTGCTGCTTGCTGCTTGTGGCCAGACTGCCTTCATTACTCAAAGGAAGACTCAGCTCTTTGCTTCCTTGTCCTTGGAGCCAGTAGCCCTGTGAGTTGAACTGAGCCCTCTGTACTGCTGTGTAGACTAATTAGCTGTTATATTCTTTCATGCTGTATCTCTATCATCTAAAATCATAAGTGTCCTGGTTTTGTTTCTCTAGAGGACCCTGTCTAACATGGGGGCAGGGGAGGATATGTACTAATTTATCTTTATAGTCCTCTGTAGAAATAATTATTCCTACGTTATGGATGGGTCAAGGATAAAGCAGCAAGATGCAATGGTTTTGCCACAGACATCCAGTAAGGAAGACTGAGACTAACCCAACTCCCTATACCGCTAGGATAGACTCATGTCAAGCTTTCATCTTCGATAGCATTCTTTTGTGAAATTAATACTGTCTAGCTTTTGCGCCAAGGTATCTAAATATGTTTTCTGGAACTTATGGCTGAAGGAATTCCCCAGAACGCTTAGCTTTTTGGTTCCTTGTGTGTGGCTGAGGAGTCCTAGATGGGTGCAAATGATTAACACTTTTGCTGCCAACCCAAAAGTGGGAGGTTCAAGTACATTGAGAGGGGTGTTGGAAGAAAGAACTCACAATATCTTTCCAAAAAATAGCCATTGAAACCTCTATGGAACAAGCTTCTATTCCAACACACATGGGGTCACCATAAGTCAGAATCAACTCGACACCAATTGGTTTCTACCAAGAGCTGGCCAAGACACCTGCATGTTGGACATGCTTGTCATCCACTCGGCCATGAGATGCAGCTGCCTATCCCTGGAAATATTCCAGAAGTGTGTTTAATGCCCTAACCCAGAGCCAAATGTCATGTCTTTTCTGCTTTCCTAAGGATCTATTATTTTTTCCCTCCTTCATTCCTGAATTCTAGTGAAGCCCTATAGATACCTGGCTATATTTTGAATTTTAAAAATTGTCTAATTGTCTCCTTCATTATAGTGGCATTTGATTTTTATAACAGGTTATTTTGTTATTTTATTTCTGAGAAGGTGGCCTGCAAAAACTGATATGAAAATAACTTCTTAAAATGTTTGCCCAAATTATCCTAACAGACTGAGGTGGTTATACTGGGACCTCGGTTGCTTTTGTCAGAATGAGCTAGGTGTCTGTGTATACTTTTCTAAACTTCTACATCATTGTGTGTGTGTGTGTGTGTGTGTGTGTGTGAAAGCAGAAAGAAAAATATAGATCATATATTTTCAAGTTTTTGTAAAGGATTACTGGAGGAACAAAACGATCTAGAATTTGGTAGCACTTTGTAAGGATTCATCAAATACTATAGAATATAAAATTTTATAATTCTTCTTGTTCCAGGGCCACAAATCAGTTGATCTTTGACAGTCATTCTGAAAACATTTCTCTAACAAGTCTGTGGACTCTATAAAAATATAATTTGAAACTGAGGCTTTAATATGAGTTAGATTCTAGATATAATAAGAAATGTCTATGTATTGGGCTTAAAAAAAAACTTATTTGATGAGGCTTTTTCCTCAAATTCTCTCTCAAGTAGTTTAGAAAGACAGTTTTTCTCCCAGGCAGACCTCCTGAATAGTACTACACTAGTAATTAATGTTTCCAAAATAATCCTATTCACATGGTAACTTGTCGGTTTACATAGTGCTTGAACTCATCTAATGAGAAATGCTATAATAATAAATGTTGGCATTCAAAATGAAACAGCATGAGGCTCCCAACAAATGTTTATGAAAGCTTTCGTTTTCTTATCGTCAGTTTAATTTTAAAATTGATCCCCGTGTCCATGTGCAAGGACAGTGCCTGTGGAACAGTTACTCCCCCGCCCTCCCCAAAACAAACACAGATTTGAACCCTGGCCCCACGGGCATGACTCCCCACAATAATGAGAAGGCGGCCTCTCAGGTATGTATGTCATTCTGAGACCACCCTTCTAGAGGAGGCCCCAAATTCACAAAGCCAAGGTCCCTAACTGCAATGCTGGTAATTAGATGCTAATAATGGGTTGAAGGGATAAAAGTCACCTGAGTTCACCCACCAACAGACTAAAGCAGGGCGAAGGATTGTTGAGAGGAAGAGAGAGACTTAAGGAAACTCCAGGAAGCTCGCAAACCGACACCATAAGGTTGCCAAACACAACAGATGACAGCGGGTAGTGTGGAACCAGTTCCACTCTTTGAGTAAAATCCTTGGACCTCGTTACTTATGATTAGAATGCTCTTTTATGAGTTAATATTAGCTTGATTTTAGCTTTCAGTAGTGCCCACTCCAACAGTCACCTAAGTGTCTGATTTATCAATGGCCTTGTTCCACACCCAAGTAGGTGGGGGGATAGTTCTCCTACAGTGTACAAATGTGCGTCTCCCTCGTGAAAAAAGGGTGTACGATTCCAAAGAGAAGAGTGTGTGACACAGCAGTGTCCACTCAGAACTGATCATTCCTCCTTTTTGTCCTGCAATAGCCAAAGCGGATTCATTCCCCCCCTCAGGAAAGATACTATTTCATGGTGTGGGAAAAGGCACAAGAAACCAGACCATTGAAACCTGTCCTACTAAGCACGCTCCAAGTTCTTAACTAGAAAAGTCTAGTGTGAAGACATTTTGTGATGTTTTGTTGGTCAGTGGCCTATTCAGAAATACGGTGTTCAAGATGGAATTCAATCCATGCCTTTATTAACCTTTTCAGACTATTAGAATGTACCCATTTAAGGAGGCCTGAATTTCAGGAATTTACATTTGCAAATGAGTTCACCAAGGGACTAGGGAGCTTGAACTCTGTTGCCTGGTGGGTGGCTCTTTGGGATGCAAAGAGTCTCATCCAAGAGGACACTTAGGTTGGCCTACAGTTTTCTTAAACTTATTATTGAAGTCTACTTGGCGGTACATAATTTTAGCAGTGTCCGAGCTGAGCTGATTTTATCCCTGACATGAACAACACTGATTCCAGCTGATTTGAAAGTTGTGTGCGTGTTCAAGTTGTAGTGGGTGGGTGGGAAACAGCAGGGGTGGGATAAGTATATTCTTGAAAGGATTGAAACATCCAAAGCCTCCTTTTACTGAGGCATACAAAAAAACGTGCTGCTTCAGATTGCATTCGTTGGGTCACAGCAGTCTCTATGAGGGCTGAGCTTGCTTTCAGATAGCTTTGAAACGAAGCCGAAATAACTCATCTTGATTGTCTAACAAAACTCAGGCTAAGTAGATGCAAGACAGTCTCGTTTTCTCAAACTATTGCTTCGAATGGGGTTCCTGGGTGATGGTTAGTTTACATGGTCAGCTGTTAACTGAAAGCTTGTTGGTTCAAGTCCACACAGAGGCACCTTGGAAGACAGGTCTTACAATCTATTTTTCCCCAAGCCACCCATTGAAAAGCTTATGGAGCAGAGTTTTACTTTGGCAACAGTGGGATTACTGAGAGTTGGAAGGAATTCGATGGTAACTGGTTGGTTTACTGCTTCTGACAGAGCCTGAGCTCCTCTGATTTACACCAGGGTCTTTCCATGGCTTTGAACACTGACTCCACAAATACAGTGCTGCCCTCCGATCACAAGAGCAACAGGAACGTGTGGTCACAATCAGGCTTTTATAGTGAAGGTCAACATGACCGAGACCAGCCCCTGTGGACTGGACTGGATTTGAAGAGCCTCTCAAGACAGCACTGAGCCAATAGAAAGGACGGAAGTGTTCTTTTTTGTTGTTCATTGAAAATTGCAGTTCTTCTGCCAATAATTCAAATACACTAAAATAACCTTGACGAATTACGTGACTTAGAGGGAAATAAGTAAATCTCACCTTTTAGGATCTACAATCTTGTAGAGTTTTCCATTGTGGGTTTGGGTCATACTTTTACTACTTGATAAAATGTAAACTTCACCTGTGGAAGAGAGCACTGTGTTAACTCGAGCATCACAAGGCCTTATTTCCTATTGCTTAGTATATATAAAATGACTCCCCCAAAACGCATGTTGAAGTCTCCTAAGCCCGTGGCAGTGACTCTATTGGGGGAGGGGAGGGAGGGCGGAAGAACAGGCTTTATTTTGTAATGTTAATGAGGTCATGCTAGAAGGTTCAAAACCTAATCGCTCCTGAGTGGTGTCTTCTTGTAAACACAGGAAAGAAAGTAAAAGGCAGAAAGACCTGGGGGGGAGGGGGCATACGGGGGGAGGGGTGGGGGCAAGCCATGAGATGATGGAGCAACTGCAATTCTAAGCACAGGAGCTGTGTAAAGCCTGAAGGAGACCAAAAAAAAAAGAGGGCACTTTCATTTGGACTGTTAGTTTTCCGAACTGTGAGAAAATGCTCTTTAAAGCCAACAAAGTGTGATTCTCTAAGAGGAAGAACGTAAGTCAAATCACGCTTCCTTTCTTCCAAAGCGAAAGTACATCTTGACAATGGCCTCTACCTTGACCTGCGAGCGGGGACCTCGCTTATAGTACCTTCTCTCCCTGTTTACTCTTCTCAAATCTCACAGGCCTGGATGCTTTGAACACACGAGGCAGGCTTGTGTCGCAGGCTCTGTCCCAGGGACTGATGCTCTAGAGTCACTCTTTCCTTCTTTCTGTTTTCAAATGTCACTCTCCCTGACTGCGCCATTTAAATCGCGCTGCTCTCCAAACGCCAGCAAGCTCTATCCCACGCTTCTCCTCCGTTTTTCTTCAAAGCACCACATTACATACATACTTTAAAAACGGGGTTATTTTTCTTGTTTTCTTCCATTCAAATAGAAAGTCCAGGTGGGAATTTCAGATTTGTTTCTGTATCTACTGTTATGTCCCTATCACCAGGAGCACTCCTGCATACAAATAAATTACAATAGGAATGCTGATGAATTGGCTCTTTTAAATGACCGACTTCTGTCCATAATTGAATAGTTACCATTAATTTTTTGAAAACCGGTCGTTGATAACTTATGGCCCACAAGAATGGGATACTCCTTTTTCATCTGTATTTTTTTTCCTAATGAATAATATTGAAATTAATATTGCAGAGAAAAGAGAAAGTCAATCTCAATTCTAAATGCTTAGTGCTGGGCTAGGCGGTCGGGATGACTACTGAGCAAGAGGTAGGGTGCCCTGTCCGGAGAAAAACTACTCATTTCTTATCCTGGCTCCCATATACTTCAGTGGATAGGCCTAGTCACATGAATACGAATTAGAAGCTTCATTTATGATTACTTCTGTACTTTAAGACTCCTCACTGATAAAATAGTAGTTTAGCCTACATTTCTCTGTTCTGCTCTATGACTAGATATTACGTACACCTTCCTTTTCTACCACTAACCAGGAGATGTTAGGGGGTTTTCATTAAAAAACAAAAAGCAAAACCAGAGAAAACAGAAAAAAGTGAAGTTAAAGAGAAAGACATGCAAGCTAAAGACCTAGTATTTATTTTGATAAGTATCTTACATCGTTTATATCATTGAATCCTCACAATAAATCTGCCCTAATTTTAAAAGTTGGCCCTAACATAGTTAAAAATAGCAAAATTCAAACAAACAGACGCTACTTTTGTTTCAAGAGGTGCATGTCTCCAGAGGGGCATGGTGCTGGGGGACCCTGTTATTTACCACAATCCCCCCCGCTCTCTGGAATTGGAGGAGGTGGTGATCAAGGATTGCCTGAGCAGGGACCCTGCTTCTATTCTATCTGCTGCCTCCTACTACCTGCCCAGAGAAGGGACCCCATTCATCCTCTACCCACCCTGGCCTTTTGTTCCGTGCAGTTCCCTTCCCTCTGTCCCCTTCTCCACTTCTCTGCACTGACCTCCCCAGAAGTTTCAGATCATCTCCCAATCGGACCCTACCCACCCACAACTTCAAGTGATCCCACGGTTGCCCTGTGCTCACTGTGGCTGGGCCGAGACGCCATGGACAAAAGGGTGAAGATGTCCTGTAACGGTGGCTACCATACCTTGTGTGGGCCCCTTAGTCACCTCAGGACCTTTGATAAAGATATCATTTGGGGTGTCCCATGGAAGTTTAGATCATTGGTGACTCCACCCGAGAAGTTTTCCAACATTGTCATAAATGCACAATGTTGGATAACCAGACAGCCAACAAAAGAGGAACAGGTCTAGCTTGTACAATACCTAATTCATCCTCTCCAAATCCCAAGATGTGACCCGACAGGTAGCCTCTGCAGGACCCACTGTTGCCAAGGCAGAGTGGTTTCTGTTGCCATTGCTTGGTCACTGGACTCTGCTGGAGAGTTAAGAAGTTCCTACAATAAAAGCATACCATGAACCTACAATGAGACCATGTGTTTGCTTAAAAAAAAACAAGAAAAGCCTTTAAAATAAAATTCATGTTTAATCACCGTTGTGTTACAGATCTCATTTCTAGGGGGGGAAATAAAATAGTTTGTAAAGTGTGTGAATTTCCAGATGGAGAAAAAGTACTTAAAAGATAATACTTTGGTTGGATGTGGAGTGTGGGGGTAGTATGAGAAAAGCCCTCCCCTTCATCCAGGGAATGATTCTTCCCCTCTAGGACTAGATGCCCACCTGTGCTATTAATCAGAGAGTGGGATGGGGAAAGAGCAGGCAGTGGGTCAGGACACTCTTTCTGTTCTTGTTACCAACCAAGAACACCAGCTGTGTGGTATGCCTGAATGCCAGCATGTTGGGAAACAAGATGCTCGTGTGGGCCTTAACACAGATTTTCCAATGGGACCTCTAGCAAAGAGGCTAACATTGAAACGCTGTCACACTCCTTTCTCTTGGAACACACTCAGTTTGGTTGCTCCAAATCCTGGCCATTTGGCAAAAATACAAATGTCTATGCCTTCTAAGATGAAGTTTTAAAATAATTATTCAACTTTCGTAAAGCAGTGTCTTTCTATGTGCTCCTTTCCCTCTGTATTTAACAATGAAGGGAGCAACCTGAATGTTACAGGAAACACTCCTTGGAAGACCTTTCAGTCCTTAAGCGTGTTTTCATTTACATCTTGAAGCCTTTGGTAAAGAGTCTCTTTGGTAATTTTTCATTTAAAATACCATAGAGAGCCGACAAAAAAATGAAGAGTATTATTTATCCATGCCCCAGATCCGACTCCCAATGGGAGACAATCATTGAATATTTTATGGCATCTTGGCAATGAATCAATAGAAATGTGATTTGGTCCATCATGCTGTGACATCAGGAAACATACCCATTACGGTCTCCAAACACGTAGCTTCCATACAGTCTCTCAGACTGGCAACCTCGGTAAACAAATCCACCAACCAGAGGACCGTTACTGAATGGCTTGAATTCTAAGAGGGATGGCTCAGTTTCTAAAAGGAACAAATGCAGTATTATATCAAATGCCATGCATTTACATAAAAGGGCAGACCAACTAGCGCCAATTATTACTTATATATTTTGAGTCTGCATTGCATTCCATTGCAGGAGGCAGACTGCTGCTACAGAATCCCAGCGAAAATAATCTCTCACTTTGCTTAAGTAGCAGTAGAAGGAAAGTTCCTTCAGGCACAACTTCACGCACAGGTTCCCAAAGTTATTTGGTCTATCACTCCCTTTTCAGAAAAAGAAAATGATCCAGTACTCCTGTGGCAAGCAATGGCTTTTGTACGATAGCCCATAATCCAGGATAAAGTGTAGGTATCTGCTTCTGCAGCCCTCCTGGATCCTTCCCACACCCCCCTGGGAGCAGTTTGGGAAACACTGGCGTAATGTAATGAGACTGCTCTGAAAAGGTTTGCTGTTATGTTGCTGCCGAGACATTTCCAAGTTTTCAATGAAACTAAAATAGAGCATTGATATTCTGGAGACTATAGGTATTTGTTTTTAAACAAAAATACTTTAAACCAGTGGTTCTCAACCTGTGGTTCGTGACCCCTTTGGGGTTGAACAACCCTTTCACAGGGGTCACCTAAGACCATCAGAAAACACATATTTCCCATGTTCTTAGGAACGGAGACACCGCTCCTCTATCCACGGTCTCCAGGCGGGTCCGCCCACATGCAGACACGCCCACATATGAGTACCAGGTGTGAAGACTGTTACCCATGCTACACCATGCTTCAAGACAAAATTTAATTTATCTGTAATCAGAAATAAATATTTCGCAATATAGAATTACATATTGTTTTGTAATTAATCACTATGCTTTAATCATGTTCAATTTGTAACAATGAAAATACATCCTGCATATCAGATATTTGCATTAAAATTCATAACAGTGACAAAATTGCAGTTATGAAGTAGCAACAAAAATAATTTTATGGTTGGAGGTCACCACAACATGAGGAACTATATTAGCTGCATTAAGAATGCTGAGAAACACTGCTTTAAACACATACAGATTTTTTTGAAATTTTGAATTTTTAAAATAGAAATTCCTATAGATATATTTAATAAACCATGATAGAGTTCTCAATATAAATGGTTTAAAAGTTCATAATTTAATGAAAATAAAACATAGTACACAAAATATCTTTAAGATCAATTAATCACAAATTTATAAATAGTTTCTTAGTAAAGGACCAGCATTTAAAATATTTTAATAGTTTTGTTCTGTGAAAAACACATGCTTAATAAAGTACTTCAATGATCCCCTTGGAACTACATGTGTACAGTCATGTATCTCAATCATTCCATGCATGTCATCATATATGTGAATATATGCACACTCATTGCAATGGAAAAGACCTAAAACCAGTTGTAAATTAATCTGAAAATCGCTTCTTGTATATTTAATACCAAATAAGGCACTATCAATAGTATTTTAGGTAGATGGGTCATTTTAAGTTCCTCTTCTCACATGATTATGATGAATAAGGGATTAAAAATTTTAAACATAAGAGAAGTTTTAAATGACCAGGATCCTCAGAGGCAACATAATCGAATGCTTCTGGGTACAGACTTTCGGGCTAGACTGCTCGGGTTCGAATCTGACCCTGATGTTTGTTTTGTCTGGTGCTTAATTTTTCTAAGCCTCAAGTTTCTTCATCTGTACAACGTGGCTAGTAAATATTCCTATCACACAGGGTAGGGACACTTGAATTGAGTACAGTTTACAAAGTTCTCACTATAGGGCCTGGCATGTAAGAAGCACCACGGACCTGTTTGTTACACATGTAAGTTCAGAGCTAGCAAATGGCAATGCATTTCAGCTCCTTATTTAATCCAAACACAAAACTAAACCAAAGTCAAACCTGCTACTATCAGTCAGCTGATTCTGATTCAAAGTGTCTTTATAGAAAGAGGAGAATTGTTCAGTGGGGTTTGTAAGGCGCTATGTGTTGATGGAAATAAGACCGGCACATCTCATGAATCTTAGGTCAGGAACTTAAAAACCCTGGCATCATGGCTCCTCTTGAATTGCTGATGGTGGGTGCTATTCAATTGGCTCCAACTCATAGCAGTCCCATACGCATTCTCACAATTGTTATGCTGAATCCATTGTTTTAGCCACTGTGGCGGTCCATCTCACTGAGCATCTTTTTTGCTGACCTTTACCTTGGCAGGCATGCTGTCCTTTTCTAGGGACGGGCTTCTCCGGCTAACACTTTCAAAGTATGAGAGATACAGTCTCCCCAATCTTCCTTCCAAGGTGCAACCTGGCTGTACTTCTTTCCAAGATAGATTTATTCATTCTGAGCCACAATGTAATTCAAATGTACCAATTCTTCTTCTGTCTTTCTTAATCATTGTACAGCTTTCACAGTGTATTCATAAGGCCATTGAAAATTCCGTGCCTTGTTTGGTCAAGGGCACCTCAGTCTTCAAAGTGACAGCAGCACACTGGCCCACTCAATACATCATCTGATTCTTGACTGCTGTTTCTTCCATAAGTGTTGATTGTGGAGCCACATAAAATAAAATTGCTTCAAATTTCGAACTTTTCTCCATTTATCACGTGTTTTTTTTTCTGTTGGTCCACTGGCAAATGTTTTTGTTTGCTTTACTGAGTTGTAAACAATATTGAAAGGGCTGGGACAGGGAACCAACTACAATGATCTACATATAACACCCACCTCCACCCCAGGGGGACAAAAAACAGAAATGTGGACAAAGGGAGACAGCAGACAGTATAAGATATAAAAATAATAATAATTTATCAGAGGTACATAGGGTGGGAGGGAGGGAAAAATGAGAAGCTGATATCAAGGGCTCAAGCAGAAACAAAGTGTTTTGAAAATGATGATGGCAACATACGTACAAATGTTTGATACAATTGATGTATGGATTGTTATAAGAGCTGTAAGAGCCCCCAATTAAATGATTTGTTAATTTTAAAAGCTATACCGTATGTACTCAACTATAACCCAAGTTTTTTCAGCTAATTTTTAATGTCGTTTTTGGGGTAAAGTTAGGTGCGTCGGCCGATATTCGGGTCAGCTTATACTCAAGTACCTACGGCTTATACTCAAGTATTTATGGTCTATAGTTTTTGATCATCAGTAAGGGCTTCAAGTTTTTGTCTTTGCTTTCAGTAAGCAAGGTTGAGTTATTTGTCTGTTGCCGGTTGTTAATAAACTTTCTTCCAAGCCTAATGCTGTATTTTTATTCATATAATGTTACTTCTTGGATTATTTACTCAGTGTAAAGTATGGTGCAAGGATGAACTCTGATACACAGATTTTTCTCATTTTCAGACAGACTCTATTCGAGGACTTGTCCCTTGGTCTATGTACAGGTTCCACACGACCACACTAAGTGCGCTTGAATTTCCGCTCTTTGCAATACTATGTACGGTGTGCTCCAGCTTGAGTTGGGCAGCTCCCTGGTGCTGTGCTGTTGCAAACACTTCGGAATTATCTTTAGCAACCTTTCACTTGCATGTGTTATTCATGAGATGGCTCTGTGATCTCAGCATTCTGTTGGGTCTTCTTTCTTTGGAATGACAACTCCAAAGAGCTCCCCTAGTCAGCTGGCCAGAGATAAAATGAGCACTTCCAGTGTTTCATCAGCTTATTGAAATATTTCAATGAATAATCCATGGATTGCCGAAACCTTGGTTTTCACTAATGGTATCAGTATAGCTTTGACTTCTTCGGAGAAACATTGGTTCTTTATCACATGCCACCTCGTAAAATGGTTAAATGCTGATTCATTCTCTTTGGTACAATGACGCTGCATATTCCTTCCCTATCCCTTTGATGCTTCTGGCATCATTCAGTATTTTGTTCCTAAAATGCTTCAATACAGTGAACTTGGGACTGGAGCGTTTTCTTCAGTTCTTTCAACTGAATATGCTGAGCGAGTTCTTCCCTTTGGTTTTCGAACTCTCGGTCTTTTCACAGTTCATTACAATTCCTTACTTTGTTGTCTGGAGCTGACCTTTGAAATGTTCTGTTCAGCTCTTTTATTTCATCATTGCTTCTGGTTGCTTCAGCTACTTTAGTTGCTTCAAGAGTAAGTTTCAGATGATTTTCTGTCATGCACTTTGCTCTTCTTCTTGCCATGGCCTTTGCAATGGTCTTGATGAAATCATCCCACAACTCATGTGGTCTTCTCTCATTCATGGTTTTTTCTTTCAATTTTAAATACAGAGCTTTATTTTAAAACGTTACACTTCCCACGTGCAATACAGTGCTTATTACGTACAATGTCGACATTTCCCCCAAATGTACATATTCCATATTCAAGTATTGAGTATGCCCAGAAATTTAATGTAGCAGCTTATCTCTTAAAACTGCTCATCAATGTGTTGTAAATTTGGGTCATTCATATTTTTAATGTGCAACAATGCTAAATTTCTGTTCTCGCATATTGACTAATTCAACTTCTACAATGGTGGGTCCAGCAGAGGCACTACCAGATGGAGGCGCTCCACCACCAGGGAAGTCCCCGTGACTTACCTCCACATCTGTCGCCAGCACTCTGGAACAGCCAAAGTAATGATGGGGCCACACACGTTCTCTAGCTCTCTCTGCTAAGGTTCAAATTCCTCTTTCTCTGCTGTCTGATTCTTACCAAGCCCGTTGATAATTTCATTATATTTGTCAAGAATCTTCTGTTTGTCTTCACCGTTGATCTTGCCTTGAAGTTTTTCCTTCACAACTGTTGCTTTCATGTTAAATTTATAAAGACTCAAGTGAATTCTTAGAGGACACCTTATCTTGCTGCTTCTCATTTTCAGCTTTGTACTTCTGCACTTTCTGGACCACGTTCAATGGCTACTCAAGTGGCCCTTAATTATTCCATTGCTTCCCTCTTTCCATCCAAGTAAAACACGATGGCCATTGAGTCCACTACAGGGTTTCCGTGGCTGTAAGTCTGTACAGGAGCAGATCACCTCATGTCTCTCCACTGGGGCTGTTGGCCGGTTTAAACCGCCAACCTTGCAGTTAGAGGTCCAATGCTTAACCAATAGTGTAATTTTATTTTTGTGTATTCTAGCTGGTGAACTTCATGTGTACAGTTGACTGTATGTTTCTGAAACAGGTATTTGCGATGAAGAAATTATACATCTTACAAAATTCAGTTATGTGACCTCCAGCTTCATTTCTGTCACCAAGTCCATACTTCCCAACTATTAATTCTTGCTTTGAGTTTCCAACTTTCTCATTCCAGTTACCAATAACTATCAAGGCATTTCAATGGAACATTTGAGAGATTCCAGATTGAAGAGTTGTAGATTCTTCAATTTCCTCATCATTGGCTTTTCTCATTAGTGGTTGGTAAGCAAATTTGAATATGCATAGATATCTTTCTATCACATACAGCATTGCACTTTAAGATCGATCTTGAAATGTTCTTTTGATGTTGAATATGATACCATTCCTCTTGACGTTGTCATCCAGGCACAGCAAACAATGACTGATTTAAAATGGTCAACACTATGTTTGCTGTTGTCTCTTCTCATTTTGCGCCATGCCTCCATAGCAAAGGAAGGACTCAAGAGCTTTGCTCCATCTAGTTTTTTAAGGTCAACTCTATTTTGAGTAGGCAGCTCCTCCCTAGTCATATTTTGAGTGTTTTCTAACCTGAGAGGCTCGTCTCCTGAAAATATTTTAGACAATGCTCTACTACTAGTCATAGGGTTTTCTTTCTCATCTGTTCTTACTCTGAAGCGCTACTGAAACCTTTTCTCCTTGGGCGATCCTTCTAGTATTTGAAGGATGACTGGTTACATAGCTTTCAGCATTACAGCTACACACGTTCACCACAGTATGACAAACTAATTAATGATGAGTGTGGGTTCCATTCATAAGACAGTGAATAGACCAGATGGAAACTCTAGGGTAATTGGACCTTTGAAAAGTGATCAATGTACTTCCTGCTCATTGTTATATCAGTGTTCTATGCTGCCCCAAAAGTTCCTTTTGCCCAAAACTTTTCCTCGTCAATTAGCATAGTTATATAAAACACAACTCAAAATAAAGCAAAATCATCAGACTACGCTCTACTTACCATAATCTTTCCCCTTTACGATCTGTAGGATTCTGGCTGAGGATCTGTTTTTCCCATTGGAGTCCGAACAAAGTATTGTTAAGTTGATGTTTATATCTGTGGGATGACGATCCACAGCACATCTGCATAACAAAAGAGAGGGAGGTCTCCATTTGTCTGTCTGTTTTAAACAACACGGTTCCTACCAGGGTATTTTCCAAGCTCAGCCCGGAGAATCTTGAACAGAAATCCTTTGTGGGTTGGCGACGATCTTAAGAACTATTCAGTTTGGATTCTCTAGAAAGCACTGAAAGAAACATCTGATGTGTTTACTTTGCTGAAATGCGATGATCTCTGGAGACGATTTCTTAATTTCTCTTGGTATCTTCCTTCACCATGAATGTGCACGCTGACTTACAACATTTGCAAGCATGTCCTTAAGGAATATTCATTGGTAAAGTATTTTGGATAGGAATCAGTGTTATCACCAACTCACATCTGCAGTACACAATATAATTAGTTTTTGAATACATGTCTTGAGTTTCGTACACAGAATTACTATACTTGAAAAGAAAGCATGCATTTCATTCAGAGCATAAAATCTGGTGGTTGCCACCACTGAGGTTTTGGTAGGTTCATTTTGAATTCATGTGGACCACTAGTAAATCTGAGGCCCCAAATCTCTCTTTAACAGAAGACACTGATTCTGACATTCAGCACTGGATTCCTGTTCTAGAGTCTCTATTAGGGGCTCAGCAGTTGGGAAACTAAGTATGGGGGTGTTTGAATTAGGGGAAGAATAAGGTTGAAAGTGACAATGTTTGAAGTTTATACAAATGTGGACAATTGGCTTGCCTTTACTTTTTGGTGTCTTGATATTATTGACACTTTTGGGGTCACGTCAGATCTGGTTAACAGGGCCCCCCTGTGACAGAGTGGAAGTGCCGCACTGGGGTTTCATGGCTGTCATCTTTACAGGAGCCAATTGTCAGGTCTTATTGAATGGCTTGTGGGTGTCAAACCACCAGCCTTATGGTTGGCAGGTAAGTACTTAACCACTGTGCCGACAGGAATTGTGGTGCCACGGCAGCCAAATCACCACGCTCACCGAGGAGTCGACTCAGACTCACAGTGACTAATACAAGAGTAGAACAGGCCCAGAGGGTTTCTGAGCCTGTCAACTGCCACCGTTTTCTCACGAGGGCTGACGGTGGGTTTCAGGCCCGACATTTTGGCCGGCAGCCAGCAGCTGAGTGCTGACCCAGGACACCTTGAACTGAGTAATTCCTTGGCCTGGGGGCGTGCTCTTGCACATTTCAAGATGTTCAAAAGCATCCTGGGTTTCCAGAGGATGCCAATAGATAATAACCGTCCCTAAATGCCACCACCAAAGATGTCTCCAGACACTGCCATAGGGTCCCATGGGACCAAAATCACCTCATTGAGGATCACTATTTTAGGCCAACGAAATAAATTATTTACAAGCAAACAAAATTTAACCACCAGGGTTATAAATATGTATTTTAAGGGAAAATAGTTCCTGGGCCTCTTATCCCAATCAAGCAAAAACTCTTGGCTCCAAAGGATCCCACTTGGGTTGGGGAACTATAAGCCTGACCTAACTGGAAGCTGAGTTCCTTGTTCAATGACAACAGGGACTTTATTGTTTTCTCTAATTCAATTATTCACAGAATACAATGCCTGGCAGGGACCCTGGCAGAGACATGCTGTGCCTTAAGGTGGAACGAACTCCAAGAGAGGGTAAGAACTTATCTTTTGAATTAACCTTCTATGACTAAAGGAGGGTTGACCTTTTTCCTGTAAGGACACATCGCTTATCTAGACTAGAAAGGCCATGAGCTCTAGCTTGTATTCAACACCCACTGAGTGGGGTCCACTGAGAACTACGTGACCTTTTTTAACCTTCAGTTTCATATGCATAAGAGGCACCTAATACCAGTTACTTCAGTCAGTACAGCTGCAGACCCTAAATGAGATACTGTGTGCGAGTCTCAGCATCAAGGTGCTTAATTAAAGTTAGCCCTACTTGCAGCCAATCATTGTTTCAGTTCCCTTTCTGCTTTATTAACTCTCCCTCTACTGAAAATATTCTTGGTGGGAGGTGGAGTAATAACCATGCTCCCCCCCAACCCTGCCCACAGCCCTGAGCAATCACAGGAAGTAAGACTTCATGACAGAGGCATCCTGCCACACATACGGTCTGCAAAGGGCTCACTGAACTCTGTGTGTTTGGATGGAAGGTTCTAGACACCCAGGGAGCTTTCTTGAAAGCCCCAGTGGGTTTGTGGTGACTCCGGCTGCTTGACTTCAAAGTGCTGCTTTGTGGTGGTATCTGTGAGCTCGGAGCCATATGAATGGAATGTGACCGTTTCCTCCACATCCTGCACTCACCTTAAGCATTCCCCGTCGCCCAGATTTTAAGATCGTGGAGATGCCAAAGAGGAAATGAACTGTAGACTTGGACTTTGATGGAGGGGAGATGAAGGGCATGAGGGATTATGAAAATAAAAAGTTGGAGAAATACTCACCTTACACATAGTGAACACTCAATAAACATTAAACAGCAATAATAACTTAGCGAGTAAATGAATGAATGTGGCCAGATGCTCCTTAGAATGAATAGTAGGCCACGGACAGGATGAAGTATTCATCATGGAATTTCTGTTATTAGGCCTCACGATATTTTGCAAAGGTACCAAATACTGTTCACTCCACACACTTCTTAGTTTACCTTTCTTTGTGGTTAATTACAGCATAGCCAAACAGTCAGTGTACATTCTTCTAGTGCTTATAATTTTTTTTTTCCCAAGAAAAAGATTAACATTTAGCCCCACTCCTTCTGGCACATTGATACCGCACCATCACGGAGCTACGATGATGAGACATGGAACTGACTTCACACCTGCCAGGTGTCAGGCAGCAGATTTTCTACTTTAGTGACATATTTTTATTTCATCATGATCACACCCCTGCAAGGTAGTTACAAAATATTAAAATATATATTCATATAAAACATAAGGAAATACGAGGAAATTTAAGATCGAGAGGGATTTCAGGAGACAAACCAAGAGGTCTATTATCTCACTGACCTAGCTTGAAGGGCTACTCTGAGCTAACAAACCGGGTACCTCTGATAATGCTGCTAACCACTCCTGGCGACCATGCACAAACTCTGTCATCCCCAGGGCAGTTGGGACCCGTAGAAATTTCCCCGGATGACCTTTTGAAAGCAGATCACTCGGCCTTTTTCAAATTCAAAAAACTCAAACTCACGGCCCTCAGAGTTGATGCCACTCAGAGCAAACCTCTAGGAAGGGGTGGAACTGCCCCTCTGGTTTCCTAAGACGGTAACTCTTCCCGAGGGGAGAAAGCACCATCTTCTTCGTTCACTGTGGTGGGTGGTTTTGGACTTCAGACCTTGTGGTTAGCAGCCCAGTGTGTAACCAGTGTGTAACTAGAGCGCCTTTGCTTTTTAACCTCGGTCCATCTTAATTTGCAAGCTTCGCATCACGGCGGCAGAGAGCAGCCTCCGTGGACAGATGAATGGTAGCTGAGCATGCGGTGCATGCATCAGAGAGAAAATGTAGGTTTCCTACATGCAAGGTGAAAATTCCACCACTGACTACCACCCCACACCCCCACCCGCCATGGTCTAAAAATCTCTCAAAACAATGTTAAGGAGAATTTTTTTCCTCCATGAATCTGTCCCTTTTGGGGTACCATTTGCCTTCTTCATCTGGTCCACATGTTAATGAAAGGCTGCCAAGTACTCACTTGGAGAGTAACCGGGTGTGACTGCAGAAGTGCTACCCGACCTGGGAGCCCCCTTTTGCCTGCTTGACGATCCAGCGGCAACCCTCCTTTCCCGCTGCCTGAGTCCCGTTCTGACCGCCATGCTGCTCACCTGCCTGGATCGTGGAGCCCATGGGCAAACACCTCGGGGGGCTGGTTGGTGCTGTTGAAGTGCGGGTTGCTCCTTGGGATGGAATAAGGCACATGACACATGTCCGTGTCCACATCTAGCCGCAGCACCGAACCTGTGAAGTCGCTGAGAAATGGGGGGATGGCATAAGTGCTTTTTATTCTGTTCCGTATTGAACCTACATGAAATCGGGCAAGGTTGTTCTGCGGTAAAAGAATCACACCCTAACTGGAGAGCCAACTCTACCTGGTGGGAATCAAAACGAGGGCCAGGGGTTGTAGACATGCGACAGCACCAAGACACAGCCTTTTGTGGCTACCCATGGCGCATTAAAGATGTACTGCCTTCTGTCCCTTCCTCTTTACTTTTTTGTGTGGCAACTCATGCATTTTGCAACCCCAAGCAGCTTGGCTAGAGATGCTCATTTCAGTGAGCGGGTCAGGCAGCACGAATACAAGTGGCCGTCAGACCGCAGCTGCTGCTGCACAGAATCCTGAAGTGCTGCTTGTCAGCGTCGGGTGCCAGTGGAGGGGCCCCACGGCCAGCGCAAGTGGACAGTGGCTCACGTACAATGTCCCTGAGCGAAGACTTTAAAACAATCAGGCCATTTTATGTTCATGTTCTAAAGTTAGAGCACACACATTTAAAATGCGTACTTTACAGCCATACATTTCTATTTTCCTGAAGCATCTGCAATTTCTCAGTGAAAACAAAGTATCTAAGGCAATAAGCTTCAAAGGCAGTTTCTAACGTGCTGGCTCAGACCCTCTTTCCTGCCACTTCCAACATGGGAAGCTGAAGAGGAGGCTGTGCTTGTTGCTGTCTTTTACCTTAAGCCGTCCATTTCTTCCATATCATCTAACGTGATCATCCCGTCTCCAAGAATGATGTACAAGAAGCCATCGGGGCCAAACAGCAGCTGTCCCCCCAGATGCTTTCGGTGAAGCTCTGCGACTTCTAGAAACACCCGGGCTGTTCTCAAATCCACCTGATGTGGGTTCTTCCTACACGGGGACAAGGACCAACACCATGATTGCTAAACATGCTGAGTGAGCCCACGAGAGAGGACCGGGCATTCGAGCCAACATCTGACACAGAGAGCGAAATGGAACAAAATGAAGAGAGGCTGCTACAGATGACTGAAAATACCTACAGTCAACCCCCCATGAAAGCCAGAACCCGGGTTAGGAGGAAAGCTGTCCGCAGGAGAACATAAGCATTTGCCATTCAAATGAGGGGTAGGAACGTGGCAGGGCTCTACCGTTTCAGTGGTGGAAAACTTGCGAGACTCGGAAAACAAGTCCCATCGAGCTCGGGCTCCACTGTAGACTGTTTGCCCTCTTTTGGAAATAGCACAGAAGTTGAAGTTTATTTGAGAAAAGTGCCAAAGCACCATCATTTCCCTCTATTTTCCCTTAAGACACATGTGGGGCTGTACACAAAGCAGAGAGTCTAGTTGACTTCTGCCAGTTATGTCTAACCTCTCTAAAAAAATGACGAGATGAGAAGATAAGGGTAGGCAAATGAAGTGTGTGATACCTGGATACCGTGTACTCCACAACCCTGAGAATGTGGTCATGCGGTCCGATAGCCCAGCGTTCTTGGTTGGTGGTATAAGACACATACAGCTTTCCATTTTTCTTGTAATTGGGATGGAATGCAAGGCTTAGCAATCCTCTTTCATCTCCTCCCTGCAGTCAAATGAAAAACACAAAGAATTGTGAAGTTAATTATGTTCCTTATTGTGTTTCAACTGGAACCTCGAAAGAGTCGCTTTCTTTCTTCTGGATAATCTTTGCCCAAACTGTTTTCTTTCTTCCGTGTACAAAAAAGGATTATAAAACATTTCACTTTGTGGAACTCTTTAACGGTTAGAACAAGCCAATTGTCTTGCGTGGTTCTCTCTGCCCAAGACTCCTACTCCACTTTTGTCAAGTGATTTGTGTGGGTAGTCTGGGGAGGCTTCGGAGACAAGTTTAAGTGCTGTGGAGCATTCTTTCCTGGGCTCCTAGGATTGCTTGTAGTTCATCGAAGACAAATAAAAAGGTTCATAATCAGCAGTCGCTTCTAATCCAAGTATCCCAAACCTAAAACACAGTGTGGTCTGCCAACTCCCACTGTCTTGGCAATACGTTTAGAAAACAGTTAAATTGCTTGTGTAATATGTAAACCTTTGTTTGACCCTGAGGCATCCCCATCAGTTGTCACAACGATGGTGGTCCGTCCATCATAGCCAGGCAATAAGCAGCCTTGGCCGATTGAAACAGACAGAAATAAGCCCCCCCCCCACCTTCTTTTTAAACATCTATCCCGCCCCTACACTGGGGTTTTTCTTACAGGGATGGAGAAGTAGAACGGAGTTGAAAACCTGGGAGAAAATGCTAGGGAGGAAAGGGGACACTGGGAAATAAAGGAAAAATCCCAAACAATCTTCTTTGTTGGTATATAAATGTCAAGGACTGTATACATTGGGCATGCCAAATGCTGTAACAATTAAAACATCATCATGTGCTTAAATAGAAAGGCATTTTATCTTTATTTTCTGCTTGCAGCGTCAGGAAATTCAATATGGCCTGAGCATTTTGTTGTCTCCCACATGTAGCCGGGGCATTTCTACAGTGAACTCAGAGTCTCTGACATGATCTGCAGCGGTGGAGACGGAACGTTTCCGAGCCTAGGAAGCCGGTGAACTCTCTTTGGGATAGTCTGATGAGAGCTCTACCAAGGTGGGGAGTAGGACAGAGAAGGTGAACATGGCAACGGTGGTTAAACCTTATCAAGGTTGTTTCAGTAAACATCACCCTACCCCCTTCAGCAAAAGGCCGTGCCACGAGAAGTTCGGCCTTGTGCCGTGGTAGAGGAGGAGGGTTAGATGCACCGTAACTACTGCATCGTCTTGGTGCTCTCGCTTGCCAGGGCTCGAAAGCTGCTGTCCAGAGCAGAGCAGCATGCACTGCGGGACTCCGATCTGGAGTAGGTGTTCTACATAGCCTTCCTGTGGATTTGGGTATTGAAAAGTTTGAGGCCTCAGAATTCACTTTCAATAAACCCCCACCTGATTCATTTCCTGAGTAGAGAAAGCTATGCTGATACACACCCCTGAAAGTGGAAACATTCCCACTTTAAGGATTGTGTCCATAACAAAGGACATGCAAAGATCCCAGAAACGCCCAGCCATCTGCCAAAGGTGGAAACCATCAACCTCTTCAACAATATGCTCAACTTTGATTTTAATGGGAAAAATAAAATCTGATGGAAGACTATGCTTTATGAACGAGCCTCTGGTTTTTGGGAGATGGTTGTGATGATGATTTTAATATGGGCTTGCTGTTTTTTCTTCTTACATCATGACTAAACAGCCGTTGGCTTTCTCAGGAGTTGTTGGACGCTGGAATGTGTAACTTAAGTTTGGATTGTGGAGAGGCCACTGTGCATTTAAACTTTCTTGACGAATTTTAAGAAGTGGCCTAGGGTGGGATCTTTTGTTTTTTTAAGATCATTTTATTTTTGTTTTATTTATTTGTTAATCATTTTATTAGGGGGTCGTACAACTCTTATCACAATCCATACATACATCAATCGTGTAAAGCACATTTGTACATTCCTTGCTCTCATCATTCTCAAAACATTTGCTTTCTACTTGAGCCCCTGGCATCAGCTCCTCATTTTACCCTCCCTTCCTGCTCACCCCTCCGTCATGAACCCTTGATAATTTATAAATTTTTATTTTGTCATATCTTGCCTTGTCCGACATCTCCCTTCACCCCCTTTTCTGTTGTCTGTCCCCCAGGGAGGAGGTCACATGCAGATGCTTGTAATCGGTTCCCCCTTTCTAACCCATCCTTTCTCTACTACCCTCCCAGTATTGCCAGTCACACCACTGGTCCTGAAAGGATCATCCAACCTGGATTCCCTGCATTTCAAGTTCCTATTTGTACCAGTGTACATCCTCTGGTCTAGCCAGATTCGTAAGGTAGAATTGGGATCATGACAGTGGGGGAGGAGGTAGCATTTAGGAACTAGAGGAAAGTTGTATGTTTCATTGTTGCTACATCGCACCCTGACTGGCTCATCTCCTCCCTGAGACCCTTCGGTAAGAGACTGTCCAGTGATCTACAAATGGGCTTTGGGTCTCCACTCCACACTCCCTCCCTCATTCACTATGGTGAGATTTTTTGTTCTGATAATGCCTGATACCTCATCCCTTCAACATCCCTTCACAGACTGGTATGCTTCTTCTATGTGGGCTTTGTTGCTTCTGAGCTAGATGGCCACTTGTTTACCTTCAAGCTTTTAAGACCCCAAACGCTATATCTTTTGATAGCTGGGCACCATCAGCTTTCTTCACCACATTTTCTTATGCACGTATTTGTCTTCAGCAATTGTATCATGGAGGTGAGCACACAATGATATGATTTTTTGTTCTTTGATGCCTGATAACTGATCCCTTTGGCACCTTGTAATCACACAGGCTGGTGTGCTTCTTCCATGTGGGCTTTGTTGCTTCTGAGCTAGATGGCCGCTTGTTAACCTCAAACCTTTAAGATCTCAGATGCTATCTTTTGACAGACGGGCACTACCAACTTTCTTCACCACATTTGCTTATTCACCCGCTTGGTCTTCAGCGGTTGTGTTGGGAATGTGAGCATCATAGAATGCCAATGTAATAGAAGTATTCTTGCATTGAGGGAGTACTTGAGTGGAGGCCCAATGTCCTTCTGCTACCTTAATACTAAACCTATAAATATATGCATATAGATCTATTTCCCCCATCCTCATATTTAAATATATTTGTATATGTACATTCCTTTATTTAGACCTTTATAAATGCCCTTTGCCTCCTAGCTCTTTCCTCTTTTTCCTTTGACTTTTTCCTCTTGTCCCACTATCATGCTCAGTCTTCATTTGGGTTACATTACCCTTGATCACGCACTACCAGGCCTTCTACACCCTCCTCACCACCGATTTGGATCACTTGTTGTTCCCTTGTCCCTGGGTTTGTTAACACCACTACCTGTCCCCCCACCTCTCCCTCTCCCTCTCCCATGTCCCCGCAAACTGTCGGTCCCATTGTTTTCTCCCCCAGATTGTTCATCTAGCCTATCTTATTTAGACAGACCTGCGGAGATAATAACATGCACAAAAACAAGACCGAGCCAGGGAATCTAGGACGGACGAACCCCTCAACACCAGCGGTGGGAATGGCGACCGGGAGGGAAGGGGGTGTAGAAAGGGAGAACCGATCTTGGAGATCTATGTGTAACCTTCTCTCTGGGAGATGGGCAATGGGAAGGTGGGTAAGGGGAGATGCCAGATAGTGTAAGATAAGATAAAATAGTTATTTATAAACTATCAAGGGAGCAGGGGGAAGGGAGGAGTGGGGAGGGACGGGGAAGGGGAAAAAGGAAAATGAGCTGATTCCAGGAACCCAAGTGAAAGGCGAATTTTGAGAATGAAGAGGGCAACGAATGTATAAGGGTGCTTTGCTCAATTGATGTATGTATGGATTGTGATAAGAGTTGTATGAGCCCCAATAAAATGATTTATCAATTAAAAAAAAACAAACAAGACCGAGCAAAACCAAGCAGCAATATACAACAAAATAACAACAATCCAATGACAAACAACAACAAAAGCACAACAAGAAAGAAAAGCTTGTAGTTAGTTCAATGTTTGTTGGCTTTTAGGAGCGTTTTCCAGTCCAGTCTGTTGGGGTACCACATCCTGGCCCCAAAGTTCACCTTCAGGATTCCCTGGGGACCTCACTGTTCCATTCCCTTGCTGTTCTGTTGCACCTCCCTGTATGTTTGTGATTTCTGACTGTCCGTTTTCACAGCCTCACCCTGTTACCTGAGCCCCAATTCCAATATCCAATTAGCTTGGCTTTAGAAACTCAGCACAGGCTCTCTTTGGTACACATGGTAACACACTCAGCTTCTGAACAAAAGGTCAGTAGGTAAAAGCCATCCAGAGATATCTTAAAAGTCTAGAGCTCTACTTCTGAAAAACCAGCCATTGAAACCCTATGGAGCATAGTGCTACTGACAGCCACCGTGAGTTGGAATCAACTGGTTACTAGTCAGAGACTCAGCAGAAAGAATCAAGCAAGCCCTGAATGAATGATGCTCAGACTTCCCCCTTCTTCTTCATTATTTCCCCTCATCATACCTGGCTTTATTAGAATATATGGACTTAAACTCATACCCGTCTTCCAGAAACGCAAAATTACTCAATTTCTAGTGAACACCTGGGGAGAATGAGCAGCAGGGAGTGATTAGCTAAGCCACAGTAGCATAAAAGGGAGGGGAAAAATGTAATGGATTATCAAATGGAATATTCCTGGGGCTAACAATCCATTTTAAATAGACACTGACTTCTGAGTGATAGTTTTGAAGACTGTCTAAACATCCAACATAGCCACCCATACCAAGGTCAAAATTTGGGACCTGTGCAAAGATTTTCAATCTATTTGCACTTCGTTGTTAATACTGACCATCTATCTGATGGTGTGTTTTTTTCTTCTTGAAATGTGAAGCCCTGCTACAACCAAACTAG
Organism: Tenrec ecaudatus; assembly: GCF_050624435.1. Classification (NCBI taxonomy): domain Eukaryota; kingdom Metazoa; phylum Chordata; class Mammalia; order Afrosoricida; family Tenrecidae; genus Tenrec; species Tenrec ecaudatus. The sequence continues at coordinate 71,005,428 of NC_134532.1, forward strand.
AAGCCAAATAGCAACACAATAGGGGTTCCTTTGTTTTGTTGACTGTTGGGGTTTTTTTGGATGATTTTTTTTAACTTCGTTAACCTAAGCCCCACCCACTCCTCTAGAGAGGGGTCTCCCTCCCGGGGCCTCCCCTTTACGCAGCCGTCCCAGTGGTACATCAGCTTCTGGACACACTAAGTACAAATGGACTGCTCACAAAGGGGTAGCTGAGTGATCTGAAAGGACTGTTCCTACACACGTTAAGACCTTAAGTTGAGTCCCCTGTTCTAGAACATTCCCTGAAACCCTTCTCAGGCATTTTTAATAAGTAGTTAACGGCTTTTGCCTGGTCTAATTGTCATCTATTTAGCTGCTAGGAATGATTTCACAGGTCCACAAGCAAAGTGATAAAGCTCCCAAACTAAGGATCCTTATTGATGATGTTTGTGAAGGTATCCGATCAGATCTGGCTGAGAGCGAGCTTTGTCTTAGAGTTCTGAACCTAAATTCTTCCCGGTAAATGAATCAAACTTCTAACCCAGAGCTTAAGGATCTGCAGCTTTAAAAAATAAGTATCCTTTTAGGAAAAGAGGAAAACATAAAATATTTGTAGCCGGTAATATTTTTGTTTTTCTTTTTAAGAGAAATTGTGGGGCCTGGCCTTTCACGGTGAGGTTATTTTAAATAAAACATTCCTTTCAGATGTTCAATGCAGCTAAAGGTTGTTTCTCATGGTTTGGTTTGTTTTTTTCCTGATTTCTGGGTATTTATTTATGTCTTTAAATTTAGATTTGCCTTCATCTCTGTCTGGAAATGCCAACTTGTGTCCTTAAGGAAACAAGACTGCACAGCAAGGAGCTCTAAGTGCCAATGGTGCCTAGTCGTTGTGTGCCTTTGGCAAGTAGCTGCTCTCACGTGCTGTACTCCATCAACGGCTTTGTGGCATTGAGAAAACAATGAAACACAACGAACATAGGACTCAAGATGTTATTCTGTCTTAGGAAAAATGTATTAACACTCATTCAGTAAGTGTGTTCTTCAGCATCTCGTACCTACTGTGGAACACACAACGAATTGGAAACGACTCCAAGGAAATAGGTTTGGTTTTTAATTTCCTGTGTGCCAGCCAATGTGCCAGGAGCCCTGGTGGTGTTGTGGTTATCCACTGGGTTGCTAACCACAAGATCAGCAATTTTGAAACCAACAGCTTCTTTGTGGGAGAAAGGTTAGGCTTTCTAACCTCACGAAGGGTTACCATCTAGGAAACCCGCAGGGGCAGTTCCACTCCGTCCTAGAGTCACTATGGAGTCAAAATTGACTCAAAGGTAGGGAGGTGAGTGAGCCAAGGTGCTAGGCAGTGGACAAAGAGAACCAGTACCTGCTCTCAAGGAGCTTGTAGATGGAAGTAGGTGATAAAGTAGTTTTCATTCCCACCCTATTTCTTCAGGCGTTACACTGCTACACTATAAGAAATTTTAAAATGGCAATTAAAAGAACTTTATAATTTCACTTTGTTACTAAACCTTTGAAGCCTAAGTTTTAAAACCGTACAAATTTCTGGTGTGTATTGTATATGATACTAAATATTGGGCAGCTACATTGTTAGCAAAACCTAAATTCCAGGTTTCTAAGTTAGAAACTGGAACGATTCTCCAGTAGATTGTAAGCTTCTTGAAGAAAGGGGCTCATCTCTGTATTTCTTGTGTCTTACGTTGGCTCTCTTTCCGAGTAGTGCCTGGTTATAAAAAACTACAATGTTTGAGCCTCTACTATGTGTCCATACTGTGCTAATTATTTTTGCAGCAATTATCTTGTTTAATTTTTCTAACAACTGCAGAGGTGACCCTATCTTGTTAACAGCCCTATTTTGGGATGAGAAAAGGGTGTGTCAAGGATTGAGTTCACCTGTTTAAATGTACAGCATAGCAGAGGTGGATGGGCTGTGGTTGGAGGGCAAGTAATGTTACACTGTCTCAACAAATATTCCCAACTGAAGATGCAAACAAAAGAATTCCCTCATCAACACCCACTGTTCACATACTGAGGCCATTTGAAACAGCCTTATTTTCCCAGTGTTCCACAGAATATGATGAAGTTTGGTCACAGATGAGAATGGGAAGCAGAGAGAATCACTGACTAAATAGGAGACACCAAGTTAATTCTAGTGTTGGGAATGGAAATATAAGGGAAGTAAGAACAACGGGCTAAGGTATGTGGAGACATTAAAAGGTAACACGAATAAAGGGCAGCTCTGGTAAATACTATCACATATATAATCTTGCATTAACAACAAGCAAAATGTAAGCTCAGTCGTTACATAGGTAGACAGATATGCTAAATGAGTGTGGGAAGGCACAGGGAAATGCATGGCATATATATATATATACATATATATATATATATATGTAAATTGTAAAAAAAATCCTGCATGTTTATTTATATGTACTGCATAGATGAGGGGGGTACCCAAAAAACCTGGAATCTTTTTTCAAAGCCATGTATTTAGAATTTTTATGAAACAATCTTATCACCTTCAGAATACTCTCCATTACACTTAATATATTGGTCAAATCTGTGATTCCATTCTTAGAAACATTTTTCAAATTCATCTGTTTGGATGGCTGACAGCACCTCCCTGGGTTTTTTTCTCCATTACTTCTTCTACTTAGTCAAATCACTGTCCCTTCATGTCCCTCTTCATTTGTAGAATCAAAATGAAGCTGCATGCAGCAAGGTCAGGTGAGTTAGGTGTGTGGGGCAAGAGCAGCATGCTGTTTTTACCCAAAACTGGCACCCTGAGATGGCTGTGTGAGCAGGTGCATTGTCGTGCTGACAAAACTAGTCCCCTGACTGCCACAAATCGGGCCTTTCTGTCATACACGGTTACACTATCTTTTCAGAAACTCGAAATAGAAAGCTTGATTAAAAGTCTGACCTGGTGGAATGAACTCCAAAATGAGTCGACATTTTCATCCACTCTGGACATTGACAAACGTCCAGCACGAGGTTTGTCATCAATCACTAGTTCACCTTTTTTTGAGATGAGAAGACACACCACTCATGCAATTGAGTTTTTCCCATCGTGCTGTCCTTATCAGCTGTGCTCAACATCACAACGGTTCACATTTTTTCCCCAGCAGGAAAAAAACAAGATTTCACAGGTGCCGGCTGTTTTCTTAAATCAGCCATTACAAAAAAACAAGGGTTGAGTGAAACTGCTTTTACAAAAAAAAAAAAAAATTCACTGTGACCAGGTGACACCACTGGGCGCACTATACTAACTCAGAGCAAGTGGCTGGATGCTCACCTAGCCAGAAAACTGTGTTACTACAAAAGCTCCGCTCCAGCCAGCACCATTCCGGATTTTTTTGGGTTCCCCTTTGTGTGATATATTCATGTATATAATAAAACACATATGGGATATAGCTAGGGACCCTTCTTGGGCATATTCAAGTACCCTGTGGGATTTATTCATTGATTTCAAGACTAAGGACCACAGTCTCATGGCTAACCTGATCAACTGGCATAACTTAGTACATCAATATAAGGTTCCACAGCCTTGCTTGCTAAGTAGCATCTGGGATCTTAAAGCTTGTGTGCTTCCATCTACAGTAAAATACGATTGGTTTCTTCCCATCTAGTGCAAAGGAGAGTAAAGGAAAACAAAGGCTCAAGGAAGAAATTACCAGAATAATGGGCCACATGGACCACAACCTCTTTGAGCCTGGAACTAGGACTAGCTGGAGCCCTGCTCTACCAGTTGTTCTCAGGGACACAATAGAAGGTTCCCCATTAGAGTAGATGAAGCCTGTAGAACAAAACTCAAATTCCCAAGAAGAAAACAGACACCCTAGATTCATAAGAAACTAGAAGGATCCAGGACCATTGCTCCAAGATAACTTTTTAAACTGGAACTGAAGCCATTCTCAGAGGTCACCTTTTAGCCAGATAGCAGATTGGTCCATAAAATAATAACACCCATTGCAAAATGTGCTCCTTTAAATAATCAACTATTTGAGACCAAATGGTCAATCAGCAATCACCAAACAGCAAGGACGGCCAGGGACCCTAAGGACGGATAGAAACAGAGCAAGCAGAGTAGAAATTGTGAGTGCTGGCACCGGACAGGGATTGAAACCAAATGGCACAGACAATTTGTGTATGAATTGTTGAATGAGAATATACTGTTCTGGATAAACATTCTCCTAACCCCTCCCACCCCCTAAAAACAAAAAAACTTCCTATGCCTCACCTATCCAGAATGAAGTCATTTTAAAGATATTTTTACATATTGTACTAATGCTTAATTAAAAAACATCTTAATCTATTTCATGAATAGAAGCATCTTTAGTATTCATTTATATAACAGATCTATACATTTTTTCATTTTAATATTTCTATAATCAGGAGAAGTATGATGCTATTCTACTGAATTAAGTGCGGGTATCTGAAAACATGAGGTTCACATAACCGAAAAAAGCATTTAAAAATAGAAATAGTCTTTATGAAGAAAGGCTATAGGGACTGGATTTGTTAAAGTTAAAAGAAATTGTGGGGCACACACAAGACCTTTAAGCACACAGGATTCATTTTAAGGGAACCCGTGTCCCATTACTCACCCTTTCCATGGGCGTTTCACCAATAGGTCAGTTTTCCAAGGAAAAGAGGCTCAGTTGCCTCCAATTCTCAATGTAATGGAAGCTTTAAATATCTTGGGACAATGCAATCTAGGACTCACGGGCAGAATTAGGGTGAGCTCCTGATGTTCAAAAGACACGCACTTGCATTCTTAGTTAACCGAGGGAGGGACCAAAGGGTGAAAAGACCAGAATCCCCGTATGTGCTTATAATTCACCGCATGTAGCAATTTGGACAAAAACTGTTTGCAAATGAATGCTTCTCATTCTAATGCACAAACTGACTGCGTGAAGAAGCGCCTGGTTCTCAATCATAGGGCAAATAAAGTGCTTATAAAGTTCCGCTCTCCCCACTGCCAGCGCCTTCTCTACTGCACACCTCAACGTCAGGAACGTTTGCTCACTGCATCGCATCTTGCTTCCAAGTTTCAGAACTTTATTGAAGCATGAAGGGACCAGGATGGAAAGCCTGTTGGCTTCGGTCTCAGCGTGCATTGAATTCCTACTCAGTCATAGCACAGTGTGTAAGCTCCAGGGTTTTATCTCTGAGTTTGAAACCTGGCTCCTCCACTTACGAGCTGTTTGATTTCAGACAAGTCACTTAACCTCTCTGTGCCTCAGAGAGGCGCCAGAAAAACAGAGGCATCTCCTATCCTGTAGGTTTGTTGGGAGATAGATATAAAATTGTCTGTTGCAAGAACGGGGCCTGACGCAGTGTTGATGATCAGTGAGAGTTTGCCTTTGTTACTCTGTACTGTGGGCTTCCGCTATTGCGTTCAAAATGAGCAAATAGCCGAAAAAGATCCAGAAGCAGAAATTCATCAGCTTAATGCGACCTTAATATCGGCAAGATGAATTTAACGGCTCTGCTGCTTCTTGAGTACTTTTATATAAAATGCATTTATGCTCTACATACAAGTCCGGAACACTGGTAAAACGTGCTTACAAATGAGGAGATTTGAAGTTACCCATTGAAATTAGTAAAAAATAATTTCAAAATTTTCTTACATCATTGAAGAAGTGTTTGGGCTACCAGCTGAAAGCTCAGACTTTTGAACCCAACAGCTGCTCCTCAGGAGAACGATGAGGCTCTTTGCTTCTTTAAAGGTTTATACTCTCAAATTCAAAAGGGGCAATTCTACCATGTCCTATAGTTGAAGTCTCTTCCATGGAAGTATGCTTGTATTTTTTTTAAATTTATAACCAAAATGTAAAACTATGATGATGCTAAAATTTATTTGTGCATCTAGAAATCCTTTCTGATGAGAGTTACCTTTTGCTATTGAAAAGTTGACCATCTTTTCATTGATATGATAAACAGTGGACTATCATACATACGCACATAGTTGCCAAATATATAATCAAGTACTGTTTTCTGTAAAGAAGCCCCAGTGGCACTGTGGGTGAGGCTGCTAACGACAAGGTGCTGGTTCAAACCTCCCGGTTGCTTCTCGGGGGAAGGATGGGACTGATAGTTGCCACAGAGGCTTGCCGTGGAGGGAACATGTACAGGCTTGCTAGACGTTCCCTGGACTCGATGGCAGTAGGGGGTGTACTGGGCGTATAGCACCTCACCTCAGACCAGTTTAGAAGTAGGAAGATGACATGAGACAGAATTGCTCTTACTAACGCTAGACTGAACTTGGCATTTGTTACTGTGGAGACACTTAAAAACACAGATAAGTGTAAGATTCCTGTGATCTAATTATTACCTATTTCAAATCCAATAGGGAGTAGAAAAGTCACTTAGCTTTTTCTTCTTTGGCAATGAAGTGTTTTGTTTCTACTGGCTATGCCTGAAGACAAGAACACCTTTACCCCCGCTAGTCCATCCTTCACACAGAATTGTCAAAAAATCCCAAATCCGTTTACTCTGCTTCTTGCTTCTTTAAAACAGTCACAAGAAGAAAACTTTTTGCTTCACTTCATCTGCAAGGCAAGCCCACCAATTCTAGTGGGAAACACATCCCTCTTCACAAGATGCTTGCTCCTCAGCTCTTCTTCCTACCCTAACTCCTATCGCTTTATCTCACATTCTCGTCAGTCTCACTATGGTCAATGTTGAGGGGCCATGGGCTTTAATGGTTTTGCATTTAATTATTCCTGTTGTGTGTAAGACCCTTTCCATCCAGTTTCTCCAGAAAAATGTATTACTTTTTTTTTTTAAGACTGCTGTAGTGTCATCCCTTCCACAAAGTCTTCCCTGGATCCAGTTTGGAATTCCTCTCCCTTTTCCCTAACACTTTCTAAGCATATTCCTAGGACACCACATCACTATCTAATCAGTGTATGTCAGTTATTGTGCCTGCCAATCTCCCCACTGCCTACAGAGGGAATCTTGAACAGGTATCAAGCCCTTTCCACGCCCTCCTCCCGACTATCTTCCAGCACTTAGCCCAGCATTGGACAACTAATACTTCATTCCCTTTGTACTGGGTCTAATTCATGGAGACCCTCTGTGTTATAGATCATAAATGTTCCAGAAGTTTTCTCAGCTGCAGTCTTATCTTCTGTGGCACCAGTGGATCGGAGTCAAGTGCAAACTCTTTATGCCACCTCGGAATCTGACACCTAATTTAAAAAAGACACCCAAACCCACTGCCATTGAGTCACTTCTGAACTCATCACGAGTCTAGAGGACAGGGTAGAAGTGCCCTTGGGGGTTTCTGAGACTGTAACTCTTGACAGCAGTAGAAAGCCTCGTCTTTCTCCCACAGAGTGGCTGGTAGTTTCAACACACTGACCTTGTGGCTAGCAGCCCAATGCACAATGACTCCACCTGGGCACTCAGTTATGATGGGGCTCCAAGAAGTTCCTGGCAGAATGGCATTCGAAGAAATAGTTTTCCAGGAACGTTTTGAAGCTCTCCTGCACGTGTTTGTGGAGTGCCCGCATGAAAGATTATGTGAGCGACGGCTACGGTGGTGAGCTACGCCTGTCTTTATACAGCACTCTACTTTTGAAACAGAATCTTAGCAAATCAATCCTTAAAACAATTTATAAGAACTTCAGTAAAGCTTCGGTAAAAATAGAATGTTAATGTCTGCTACTTGGTATTAATAGAACAAAGAAATATATTGTTAACATGATACCATAAACATTTATTTAAAGAAAAAAAACTTTCACAGCAACAAATCTATAGGAAGTGTTGGTCTAAAATAATTTCTTTTTAAAAAAAATCATTTCTTGATAGCTAGACTGATCTTAGCAGTAGCTCAAGCAAAAAATAAAAGGTAATAACTCTTAGAAGCTTTAAGTAAATTTCTGTTCTACTACCAAGTTCATTTTCATGATTAATGTGTGAAAAAAAACCCCGAATACTAGTATAGTAGTCCTGGAATCACTGCCCAGGATTCAAGTCAACAGAAAACATTAGGTAGTATTAAGGGATAACACTAGACAATTTGTTTTTCTTCTTAACTACTTGTCTAGGACTTCAGAGCAAAAACACTAATAAAAGTCAGTCATCATTATGATGTCATTCCCCTAATTTCCTTAGAAACAAACTAGCAAGTACAAAAAATATTTATAATGTGCGACATCATCTATGTGTCTTTCCATTACTCAACCTTTGAGTTACATTTAGTGAGGTTTCCTGTTTGCTATAAAGAACACCTCTTGGTGAAATAAGATACATTAATAAAAGTTCTTTTAAGTTAAGCTATCTATGCAAATCTGATGTGTGCAGGTATAACTGAGACACCACAGACTGGGACAATCATAGCACCTAATCTAGCAATTAATGGAACACAGTTCAAACTTTTGTAACCCAAACTCCTGAGCACATAGTCATGTGTCTTTGAAATTATTTCCGTATCTAAAACAAGCTCCTGAATGATACATGCCTTGGTATGGCACGAATCCTTTGTTCCAATAACAGTATGGCACGGACTACAATTTTGTTGAAGATACCCGAACTCCAATAACATTTATAGGTATAGATTTAGTCAGTGATACGATCTTAAAATTATGAAAAGTCTCTAACCTTACTCTAGCTCTAACTTGGGTGGGGCCAACAGCCAAGCCCTTGGTTACAAACTAAAGGTTGACAGTTTGATCCACATTAGAAGAGAGGTCTACTTTGAAGCCCACGAGGCCACCCTGAGTTAGAATCAGAGAGAGCAACTGATGGATGAGTAATTGCAACTTGCTCAGAAGAGACAAGCCCAGGAGAACTGACAAGTTTCAGGAGCATGAGGATGAACTCTCCACCTCCTATTCCTACATATTCCTTCTTAGGTCGTTCCTCATTTGTCCCAATTTGGAATTACTTCATCTGGCAGAGCTAATTAATGTCTACCCGCTTGCATAGTTTCTTAGACAATGACTACGTGTCAATGGCACGTGTCTTACAGAGTATAAAATAGGTGCAAGAAAGGAACAAAAGAGCCTTTGTTTTCTTAAAATACCTTAGAAAGCATAATCCTTTCCCAACGAATTCTATTGTTCAGACTATTTGCCACCCCCAACACACACACACACACACACACACACACACACACACACACACTTAAGTTTCCCACTCATCCAAGCTGGGCCTTTCCCCCAAGACTTGCTAGAATTATGCATTTGGTTTTCTACGGGTTTTCTGGGGCCTAATTAAGAAAACCTACAATTAAGTCTACAGAAGGATGCTTTGTCAACAGAACTGGAGCTCTTCTGTGAAGCCACACTAGGACCCCTGACTCTTCCTACACTCTATCTAGCTCCTCCAGGACAAATAAAGTGTAGCATCTTTCCATTTCATCAATGAGCTGTTTCAAGGTTGCCCATGTTTGGGAACAGAGTTGACAGGCGCAGGAACGTGCTCTCAGCCTACCTCTGGGCTATTTATCATCTAGTGATTACAGGGGACAGCAGAGTTGGAAGGTAGTGTTGAGTATGGAGCAAAATTCCTTCATTCCTTCCCAGTAGTTGGATTTTGGATGGTTATTAGATGGATGTTCCATGATGCCTGCGGCCCTGTAGACATTTGAATTCTGGTCCTGCTAACAATTAGATGTGTACCATGCCAGGTAACTATTCTGAGCATTAATTTGCTCATCTCAAAAATGAGTATAATTATGTCCAGCTTACAGGAATATCCTAAGGATTAAAAAATACCTATGTCCTCTAGAGACTAGCAGCATCTCAGAAAGGGAGATTAAAAAAGAGATTTAAAAAAAAGAAAAGGAAAGGGGGATGCCCTCAGCTAGCAACTTAAAATCGATGTGCTGAAAGAGTCTGTGATATAAAATTCAGTTTTGATCTGCTGAGAGGGCTTGGTTAGCTAATTTTATTTTATTTTTAGTATCAAAAGATTATCAAGCGCACATTTGACCAAGTGACGCTGTGGGTCTTTGGTTGGGAAGTGATGTAATTAATTGAATGAAGAATGAAAACCCCACAAACTCACTCCTATCACATTGATTCCGGCTTTGGCACTAGCTGAACCGGAGGCAACTCCATGTACAATCACTCAACCGAAAGGTTCTGGTCTCCTCTTTCCTCTTTCCTGTCCCATGAACATAGCTAGTAACTGTTATTGGTTCCTAGTTCTTGAAGGAAGCTGGACTCCCCTCCTTGAGTCCAGCATGAAGCTTCCTACTACCAGGCAGCTTGCGGTGAATGCATTGATGTAGGCTCTCAACCAAGGTACTTAGCGGTGTGGCTGCTTAAGAGATTTTACCAGGTACTAGATTCAGCTCCTTGAGTTCTTTAACCAGCATCATCTGTGGGATCATAGAGTCTAATAGGGGGGTTCCTGGCAAAATGTGAAGTTACTGTTTCTCGACACAGCCTACAGCTAGCGCTACACCCGTCTGAAAGCAGAGTTTCCACCTCTCTAACCTGCGGTGAAGAATTCTGTGTTCTTTGACAAACACCACTTTAAAAGGACCATCCTGCTCCCAAAGCACTCCATGTACCATAGATACTTGAGTATAAGCTGACCCGAATATCAGACGAGGCACCTAATTTTACCACAAAAGCATTAAAAATGTGCTACAAAACTCGGCTTATACATGAATATATACGGTATATGAAACCTTATTTATTGCAGCATAATTTTCCTGGATTGGACACATGAGGATATTTGTAGGATAGCATTAGAGTTATTTCAAAAAATGCCTTGGCAGTTAAGCAAGATCCCAAGCTATGATTGCACTGCATTGGAATTAACTCAGAATAATATATAGGATTTCTGAGGCTGTACACCTTTACAGGGGCAGATAGCCTCATTTTGCTCCCTTGGAGCACCTGATGGGTTTGAACCATTGACGTTGAGGTTGGCAACCCAATGCTGGCTTACCCAATAGCATCACCAGGGCTCCAATAATTACAAATTTGTAATCTATTATCTTTAACCTTTAAATGGGATGTTGTGTGTGTGAGAGAGAGGAGAGAGAGAGAGAGAGAGAAAGGGAGAGGGGGAGGGGGAAAGGAGGGGAGAAGGGAGGGGAGGGGAGAGAATGTTAACATTTAAGCAGGAATCCCATGCTGGCACAAATGGTTAAGTGCTTGATCACTGGCTGTTTGAACCAGTTCACAGGTGCCCGGGAAGGTTCACACCCTGACAACCCCATGGAGCTGTTGTGCTCTGCACACATGGGGTGGCCACGAGATGGCAACTAACAGCAGCATTTATGCTGAACATACTCACTCAGTGGGATGACAGTTCCCCATTGTGAATGAACTCTGTATCGCCATCGACCAACTCACCTTTGCCCCAAAGGCTTGACTATTTAGCTAAACAAATTTGTTATGGAGTACAAGAGATAAGGACGGATGCTTGGAGTGGTTAAGATTTGGGGAAAACTGGCGAAACAACTTCCTTTTCTACGCGTACGCTTTCATGATTGTAGTCTCAGAGCTTTTTTCCCTTAAGACCATTGAGCAGCTCTGCCCCGAATGTGCCGGCTTTACATGCAGCCAGCAAGTGACTTCACGTTTTCATTCTTTTGTACTCACCCACCCCCAACCTGTTTTTCCACTGAGTTACTTACCCATTTAATCACTTTTTAATAGTCTAAATTGTCAAATTATTTTAAAGTATAATTTAATTTGTATAAGTGCAGATGTCTTCCCAATCATTCCTTTTATGAACAACTCTCATTTTGTTTTCTATATATAAATATATATAAACACATTTTCAACCCACTCCCCCGCCCTATTTTCCCTCTTAATTCTAATCCCGCTTTTTATTGTAAGGCACTCTGCTCTTCTGAGAAGCACTGATTTAATACACTCCAGATCACAGATAAAACATTGTGTCTTAAGCGGCTTCTTTCTTTAAACAACTTGCATGCTTTTTTTCCCTTACTGCTTTTTCTTTTAACTTTGTAACATTTCCCCAAAGACTGCTTCTCACTAATTTCCTGGCTCTTAAAAAATTCTGCTTCTTTAAGTTTGGTGTCATAATAATACTTCTGAGATCCCCCAGGGAGGATACTGAACTTAATTATATTATGGCCACTGTAATTTGGTGGGTCCGCCACACGTACTTCCTTAACCAATTCATATGCTACTCAAGGCTAAACCAAGAGTAACCTCTCTTTATGCTTCAGCAGTCAGCTGTTCCAAGAAAGCAGTTGTTTATAGTATTGAGAAACTGTTCCTCCAAACCACAGCCCAGTGTAATGTTCAGCTGGCAAAAAAGAAGGTTGTATGTTGTTCAACAGGGAAATCTGCCTCCCTGGACCACCCAAGAGGGCAGCAAAAATAAGTCACCTACAGAAGGTGGTCTTTTATACAAAGGTCAAATAGAACTTTACTGGAACTTTACTGGTGGACTGGAAAGTCTTGGCTTAATATAGTGAACTGTATAATTTAAAATGCGCTCAAGTCTCACTGGATAAGTAAAGCTCTTTGCAAGATCAATGCCTATTCACTTACGCTTCCCCCCCAGCGCCCCCCCTCCCCACTTAAAGCAATGAGGAAAAAGGAAAGAAAACGAGACAAGATGGTTTGTGCAGGGTCTTGCTTCCCAATCCTCGTACCACCCCCAGCCAGCCCCCTTCTTGTACCCTCCAGATTTTCTTCTTCTTTTATTGACACAAGTGACAACCACTTGCTGTGCTGAATGACAGAAAGTTGAAGAGTAAAGTGAAAGAAAAAAGGAAGGTGCTTTCTTTTGTAGACAGGCTAGTGCGGTGTGGTTTGTATCAGGCACAAGGGTCTGCGTTCAATTTACTTGACGTACCTCCAATGTTTAGAAGATGTTTGATCTTGGTCATGTGGTTGCTGTCATCAAGGTCATTTTCATTTTTATTTTATGACCCAGGGTTATATCACACCAGATAAGGTACTGTTACCTGCCATTGCGTCAAATCTGACTCAACGTCACTCTGGGTGTGTAGATTAGAACTGTTCCAGAGTGTTCAAAGCTGTGACTTCGTAGAAGCAGATCACCAGCACTTTCTGCCGAGGGACCTCTGACCTGTGTTCACACTGCCAACCTTTTGGCAAGTAGTCCAGCTTTTAAACTCTTGTACCAAGCAGGGACTTTCTATAATCTACTGCCATCGAGTCAACTCAACTGATGGCAACACTGTAGGAAAGAGTAGAACAGTTCCCTAGGGTTTCTAGGACAATACACCTTTGTGGGAGCAGAGAGCTTCATTTTTATCCCTTATAGTGGCTGGAGGGAGAGTTTGAACTGCTGACCTTGTGGTTAGCAAGACAACCTGTAACCCACTATCCCACCAGGGCACCCTGGGACTTTCTACAGATACGGTACAAAACCTCAGAGCCATTGAGTAGATTATGACTCATAGCGACCCCATAGGGCAGAGTGGCACTGCCCCATGCGGGTTTCTGAGACTGTAACTCTTCGGGGGAGTAGAAAGCCTTGTCTTTCTCCTGCAGAGCAGCTGATGGCCCGGCATAACCACTACCTGATGTGATGGTATAATTCTTCTTCAAATACTGAACTGGAGTAGTTGAGGAAAATACTAAATGTGCACTTTTCGATAAAATTTCAGCTCAGTCTATCTAAAAGGCGCCACAGCTGGCCTGCAGGAATGGAACAGCTGATCGATCCCTGTCCTTGAGGAACTTAGAGGCCACAGGGAGAGATCAGCTCTGAACAATGAGGGTAGTGCTGCATGCATCCCTTGAACGAAATGTCTTCAGCTGTTTTGTACAGAGGAGTTACAACCGTATCGCACTGTTAATGGCGGTATAGCCAAGAAGCCCAGATAACGGGTTTTAGAATTGAGATCTGTATGCAATCCCTAGGCCTACCACTCATGATGGGGCTAATTCTACACAAGTCATTTGGACTTGAAACTTACAGAATGCCATCAAAAAGTCCATTCCACATTCATTTCGATAGTTCAATAGGTAGAACTCACGGGAACACTTCTGTGTACTGCTATCAAAAATAATTAGACACCGTGAGGGAAAGAAAGCAAGCGATAAAAACCAGGAAGATTCTTTCAGACAGGACGAAAATGTGCATTTAAAGAAACACCCTAAAAAAATAAAAATAAAGAAACACCCCAACTTTGTTAGGACAGTTCTGATTTTGTCAACAGATCCTTAAACAAGTGGTATTCTAGTGTCTTCAAATACGTAAATGACTTTTTAAAGAGGAATATGCTGAAAATAATCGGTCCTCTACATCTGAGCACAGCATACCTTTTCTTCATGGCGAGACAGTAAATTTTTAAGGCTTTGTATGGTATACAATCTTAGTGTCAACTACACAGCTCTGCTGGTACAACACGAAAGCAGCCATAACTGTGCAGAACTGAATGGTGTGGTTGTTTGCTGATAAAACTTTATTTACAAAAATGGGCACGATGCTGCATTTGCTCAGACTATTATTCTGCTGACCCTTCACCTAAGGCCTTAGTCCCTGTGTTCTGCCCTTAACCAAAGACTGGAGGTTCAAGGCCACCTAAAAGAGCCTCAGAAGGCCCAGCAATTCACTTCTAAGCACTCCCTGAAAATCCGATGGAACCTGGTTCTCCACTGACACATTGGGTTGTCATGAGTCAGAATCGACTCAACAGCAGCTGTATTGGTAGTCTCAATCCTTACCACAAATTATGTCTTCAGAACGCTTTCCCCAAGCCCCAAAGCTATAAAGAATTCACTATAGAGAAGCAGTTGGTATAATTCATGACATGCTAGAAATTTAATTATTTAACTATAATCTTAAATTTAGTTTCCAAGAACCAATCACTGTAACCACAATGATCTTTTATTAATTCCTTAACATTACTAAAACAAAAGGAAAATTATGTAACTAACCACAATATTTTAAACTGTGGCTTAACTTTTATATTCGGACACTCATAAATATATCACACTTATTTTTCTATAAAAATAAAGGCTAGAATAAATAGCTTAACTCTGGTCTTTTATCCTCAGTGCAGGCTGAGAAGATAGTTTTTCTCTATTCAATCTGACCCAAAGTTCTTTCTTTTAAAAAGAAAATGAGACCAAATACATTGTACATGAATAGTCTAACTAAATATGGTTTTAACATTTTTGAGCAAGAACATAAAACTCTAGGACTGGATCTTGAAGCTTAATTTTAAAAGTTACAACTTTAATGTGGCTCAAAATATAAAACCAGAGCTATGTTTTCAGTGCTCCCAAATTTACAGGTTTTGTCTCTCTGTCTCTCTGTTTGAAAGTATTTACGAGGGGCCTTCAAGAAGTTCATGAAAAAAAAATGGAATTGAAAAAGAGTGAACTATTTCTACAAGCTTTATGCTGCCCTATCATATTTCCTCCTCTCTGAACCCAAAGGTTCTCAAGCTTTTTCTCCATAAAATTTACATTTGAGAAGGGTCTGAAACTTATTCTCTCTAAAGAGAGGTTGGTAGTTTGAATACACCCAACCACGTGGTGGGAGAAGGGTCTGCTGATGTGCTTCTAAAAAGATTACAGCCAAGAAACTCTGTTGGGACAGTCCGCTCTGTTGCATGATATCGCTAAAAATCAAAATCAACTCAATGGCACCTAATGGCGACAAACTAACCTGGCTGATAAGGGCACAAGTGAGTGCGTTTAGGGGGACATTTCTATCTTACCAGTATCAGGCTGAGAAGAATTTGATCTCTAAAACCAATCGGTTTCGCTGATCCTTACCTTTGCAAATATAATCGTCATGATTTTTCTTTTTTAAAATGATCTCATCTCTCATGTTTTTACACGCAGAGGTTGGATTTTCTGGGAAACAATTCTAATTATCAACGCTAATGCTGCTGTTGTGTGTCCTCCTTCCAAAGTTGTTCTATAAGAAATTTTATTTAATTAAAATAGCATTAAGAAGTCTGTCCAATTCGTTTTTCATTGGATACTGTGAAGAGGGAGGGTGCTTTGAAAGAAAGAAATCTAGCCCAGGGCGACAGAGCGCACACAAAGTAATCTCACGGAGAGACCACCAGCACAAAACACATAAAGTGTCTTTGGCAAAGAGCACCTAAGCCACCAGGACTAAAGTAGTCATCCTGACACGAGTCCATTAGTTGAGTTTGTCTAGCCTTCGAGTATGCTATGGCAGGAAACGTTTTTCTGCTTCCAAATCTGTTTCCCTCAGCCCCCTGCCATTTTCCACTTCCTAGTAACTCAGCTTCTAGACTGCCCTCTGTATCCTACACTTAAAATTGGCTACTCACTGCCACTGAGAAACATGAGCCTTCTGGACACGGCAGCGAAACATCAAGCTTGTTCAGTAAGGAAGATGAATTCCACATATACAATTCAACATCAGTGACCAACCTCAAAAATGTTATTTTGCCCCTCAGCTTTAGTTTCTCCCACTGCAGAACCAACGAGCTGGGTTAAAAAATCCCTAAGGTCCCTGGCACTTCCCAAAGTTTTATGACTGTCTGACTGCAGCCCAGTGTTTTGTGACAGCCATCTGCTTTGAAGCTGAGAAGTCATTTTTGGCTTAATCTTGCTTTCCAAGCTCTGCCTCGAAAAGCCGGTGTTGCAATCTGACAGTGAGGCAAATAAGAGGCCACAACACTACGCTGGGCTAGAACGCACCTACACGCTGGCCTACAATGGGAAATACAAGAGGAATAAAAGGTTTAAAATTAATTCAGTGCAGGCTTTTAACCAACAAAGTACAAAATGGTAGACCTGACATGAGGCAAGTCAAAGTCTAACTTTATCCGACTCAGTTTGGACATGCCGATGCGTTCCAGCAGCTGTGGGGACATGTCCACTCAGAGGTGCGATGGTGGCACAATCGGTGAGCGTCAGTGAGTGATCTGCTTCTGAAAAGTGGCGACAGTCACTGGGTTACCATGAGTTCGGGCAGGACTCACTTGAAACTGATTGCAACATACCGCAAAACCCGGAACTCCGAAACTTAATTATTCTCCAATGGTTTCTTATAAGGGCGGTGAGGAATGGCAAACGATGTACTTCCAATGAGGACACGAACACTATATTTCGGGAGTAAATGGAGCTCGGTATGACTTCCTTCTTTTCGTGGTATGCTATCGATACCTGCTATGGATACGTGGGGTTTTTAGACACTGCGGTCTGTGTAGGTCAAGGGTAGGAGCAGCGAAAGAGCCCTACCATACGATTGAACAAGTAGTAAGTGGAGAGACACGTGGACCTGCTTAGAAATGAACTTCGGAATACATAAATGTAAACCCTAAAACCCACCATATACTTTTTCTCTTTCATATTGTAAGTCTCTAGCTGAACATTAACAGTTAAACCATCAACATGGAAAGATAGACTTTCTGGATTCTTCCTGGTTCCACTGGCTCAAGGAAAGCCCAACAAACACCGGCTTGATGGGTGAATCCCCTGAGACCTGCCCCATGGGGCTTTGAAGGCTGTCATTTTTATGCAAGCACATTGCCACATCTTCCTCCTTGTAGAGGATGGTGTGTTCAGGTTGCTGTCATTTTCATGAGTGGCCAGGTGTGCCCTCGGGTTGCTTCTGACTCATAACGCCCGGTGTACCATAGCACTGACCACGCTGCCCTGTCCCGTGCCGTCCTCTCCATTGCCATGCTTGCGCTCACTGCTGCAGCTCATTGACCGTATGTAGTTCGTCGTCACATAGACTAATTTGCAAAAAATATTTAAATGTGACAAAGGCCCACAATGAGAAAATAAGTGACTACTTTGAAAGATTTCCCAGCTAGAAATAAAAGCACATATTCTGTGTAGAGCCATTTTGGTGCTTTTTAAACTTTCTCTTGTCCTCATGTAAGTGAATACAGAACAGATTTTTAATATGGATGTTAAATATCTCACAAAGGCAAAAGCAAAGTACTAGCAGACTCATGAGAATATTCAGAAATTTCTTGCACATTTCAAAGAATAGAAAAATGACAGGGTTGCTCTTTAAGTTATCCACAGCACATTAATCACACTATTATGATTAAAAACAAATTGAATCACGTCACACTTAGTTACCAAAGTTAATTAAATTGCACATAATAGAGCTCAAACATCACTGAAAAGAAAATGTGTACTTTAGAGCCATGGGTACACAATATTCTAAAATGATATGTTATAAAAACAAAACCTCATTTTTCAATGTTTCATATTTCCTATTGAACTGTTTTAGAGGTATTTTCTGCATATTTTGTTATTCTGGCATGCTTTTATGTAAGCCCTACAGTGTCATAAATACAATTAATGGTTAGAATTGAAAGAGAAATTTTTATAAAGACCTTTCAAATTAAGCAGAAAACCATAGTTTATTGAAATGCATTTCCTCCACCCTTTTCTGGAGATGGGCCATTTTCTGCAACTTACATTATTAAGTCGATCTGTCTGACCCCATTGCTTATAGTAACTCAGCAATGCTTCCTAACATCAAGAAAGTAGGCTCAAGCAAGAAACTAGTATTACGTTAACCATTAATAAACACAGCAACCATGCACACTGCTTCTTCACTCCAGCCCAAAGCTCAGAAAGGTCGGGAAAGAAGGAGGAATGGAAACAAGAAATAGGGATGGAGAAAGGAAGGGGATGACACAACACGTGTCTGAATTGTTGAATGGAAATGGAAATCTGATGATCAGCTCTGTAAACCTTTGTCCAATTCTACATAAAAAGTTGAAACACAAAAACTATGTAAATAAAGTATTATAAAACTAAAAAATATCAAATAAAACACCCCCAGGAATTAGGGACTGTATATACTCGCGTATAAGCCGACCCGAATATCAGACGAGGCACCTAACTTTACCACAAAAAGGGCATTAAGAATGTGCTGGAAAACTCGGCTGATGCACGAGTATATATGGTATTTACAGCAAGACAAAGCTAGCCGGGTTGATTGACAACCCTGGAAGGTCGAGAGTGAAGTTCAACCACAAGAAGCATAAGGTAAAAGGAAGATAGGATGAAATAGGAAGAGTCTGGGAGTTGATTCAGAGGGATCTCACTTTCCAATGAGAAGTGAAGCTCTTCTGTTGAGGCTGCCCAGGATTCAATCCCTCCTCTATGCTGGCCACAACCCAGCGCCACTTTGGCCTACCCCCTCATCCCCACGTTTGGCTCCAGATAAGGGAAGGAACATGACCCAGACCTGGTCATTTATGATAACACATGTTCTGGGACCCGGAGATGGCTCAAGGATGAAGATAGGGCCCAAGACGGGCATCAGTTCTGAAACTTTGATCAGCCATAAACCTCCTGGGGATGGAGTCTCGTTTCATTGGATTTGCGAAACTCAGCAGGTGCAAACTTTACAATCTGTGTCACAGGGGAAATGCCTGGCTTGGGATCTGTCCTCCCCCCCCCCCCTTGCAATCCTTGTCCAATTAAATCACTACCGGATCAGTCCTTAAACTTCCTTACCCTCCAGACAACGAGAGATTCCCATATCTCTCAGAACAGGGCCAACTGCGTGCGCAGAAAGTAAGCACAGCATTGGCAGTGTCTACAGTATGCAGAACGGAAGGCTCCCTAGCTGAGGGTGGATGATCATATAAGTAACCTCTTTGGCTTCAACTTAACATCTCTTGCCTGGTAGCAATTCCTTAGCCTTATTTCCTCTGCCTAAAAGGCAGGCACTTTCTCCTTTTCTAGCCCAGAGCCTTGAGGACCCATTTCCTACCTGAGGCACCACTCTCTTCTGTCCTTTGGGGTCTCCTGGACTTTGCTTGCACGTGGGTCACAGGGTGGAACAAGTCATCGCTCATTCTCTGCTTCTCTGTCCTTTCCCTCAATAAATAAGCCAGTCGCTGTCTGGTTGATTTTGACGAATGGTAACCGTATCTATGTCAGGATGGAGCTGTGCTCCCGAAAGGTCTTCAAAGCCACCATCTCTTCAGCAGTGTAAGGCTAAGCCCAACAGCATCGCTACATGGGCTCAGATCATGCGTGCACTGGTCTACTCAAAACAAACGTGTTTAAATATGTCTCTGTGCACAGTGCATGGCTGCAGACTTTCTCAGGCTCCTGAGGGGGCCTTCTAAGAAAAAGGTCCTATCAGAACTGGAACTTCCGGGCAGATCTGCTGGACCAGTTAACTTTAAGGCAGAAAGGTCACCTCTGAAGGCTGTGGAGACAGTTCTGATAGGACACAGGGTGATCATGGGGTATGCTAGAAAGGGGTTTAAAAAAAAATTGGAATCTGCAGTGATGAAGTTAGGAAAGTTGTGCTGAGAAATTGCCCTGTGTGCCCCCCTTCCCCCACCTCCCCCCAACGTGACAACACACCTGCTTATTCTTTGAAGGTCACAAAGGTTGCCCAAGAGTTTCACTGGCGAACTTGACCTCATCTACCCCACAGCCTTTAATCTTTAAGATTAAAGATTTCTTTTTATTCCCCCCAACTCAAAGAACACTGAAAAAGGAAATGGTTGGAGACCCTGCAGGACGGTCCTTTGAAGGTGGTGAGTCAGAGCACAGAATTGTTCACCGCAGGTTAGAGAGGTGGAAACTCTGCTTTCAGACGTGTGTAGAGCTAGCTGTGTGCTATGCCGAGAAGCAATAACTTCCCATTTTGCCAGGAACCCCCCTATTAGACGTCATCATTTCCTTACCTACTATTTCCTGTGACCTGCCTTTGAGGCTCTAGGTCCTGAGTTGGGGTTGAACCCCGGCCCTGATTCAGTACCTGTGGCACTTTATTTTTTATAAAGGTTTCTAAAGGATTGAGTGCATGGGTGACTGGCGGCTGCTCCCTGTTTAATGCTGATTGAGGAGGGAGGAGCTCTGTGGAGAACGGGTACTAGGACATAATGCTGTAAACTGTTAAATGCTCAAGATATTGGGATGATGGCTTTTTTTGACAAATCCAAACCAAAATGGCATCCGGCCACATCGAAGCTGAAGCCTGCACAGGTGCTGACAAACCAAGGCTTTGGGCAGGATCAAAATACAGAAGCCACTGAAGAAGTACTTAGTGTCTAGCTATTTTATGCTATTTAAAGAGTTTCTGGAATTTGCTTCAAATACTGAGGTTCTGTTGCCCCTCCCTTGCATAAAACCTTGTAGGGGGTAGGGGGGCCACCAAGTCTGCAAGTCCTTTACTGTGTTGATGCAGCTCAGCTCCCAAGATAAACAAAGGGGAGGGGGGCGGATGAAAGGTGAGGGGAAAGGACATGATGTGCTTCATTTTGAAGGCGCACAGGCCAGTATATTCCCAATGTTAGTTTCATGAATCTGTATTTTCCTTGTCATTTTAAAGGGTTTTTCTCTCCTCTGCCTGTTGACAGCCCTTTTACTATTGGGTTCCTCTCCTGGGTGGCATTTAAGTTTTATTTAAAACTTACAACTTGTTTACCCACACTAGAGCCAGAACCTTTAGTTTACAGAAAATAATTTGCGGATCTCTTTCCTTCTCCACTTGGGTGGGGGTGGGAATCACTGAAGTTACACTAATTGCTTCTATGACTGCTTATGGTTGATCTTCTCAAAGGGGTGTCTTTGTAAATGCATAACTTAAGCTGCTCAGTTTTGCTTAGGCGACAGTATGAACTATAAATCAAAGAGATTATGGAAGTAGACTACATTGAGTGTATGCATTCGTACAACTAAACACTGGCTGATTGTAAATGAGGTGTGCAATGTTCCCCCTCCCAAATTTATCATCAGTAATATTTAATACAGCCAACATAGTGGTATATAATTACACACACATACGTATATATATTTTAGCATGTATTATACTTTTAGACAACAACACTAAACAATAACACTAAACTTCTTCCCTGGGACAAACATGAAAATGCTGTCCATTCATTGTCACACAAAACGAACGGGAAAAGAAGAAAATTAGACTCTTGTGCTAAAACATAAACATCTGGGTGTTCCTAAGTTACACCCAGATGAGAGTCTGTTTAACATAGGAGCATTGAAGGGAAATTAGCGATAGATTTGTATTTGTATATCTTGTAAAAAATATTGTTTCTCACCGTTTTCCACCTCAGATAGCCAAGTATGGCCCTATTTGTTCATTTAAAGTAGAAACTGAAATTCTGTTTATCATCGCAGGGTCTGGTATGGCCCCCAAGAAGCACCAGAGATGATTTCTCAGGGTGAAGACAAGGTGACAAAATTGACAGGGCTTTGTTTTTTTTTTTTCCCCATCAACTTAATATTTTCTCATGGGGGTGTATTCTGTTGCTCTCTTTTCCTTGATCTCCAATGACACTTCTAAGTTTCCAAGTGCCACAGTGCATTTGAACTAGCAAAATTATTGGGATTGCATTTTCTACAGCGCTTTTCAAATGTCACCCAAGGAAGTCAGAATTTAATAATGAAGCCACTTTTGAACCCCTTTATACTTCAACCCATGAAGTATTTGGTATTGAAAGTTAAATTGTAGAAATAGAAAACGTACTGGGCCTGCTCCTTCTGGATCTTAAAAAGCAAACGTGTGGCTGAGCGCTGTCTCTGGGACCCGGGAGGGTTCTTTCTTTCAATGTGAGCACCAACAATGTGACCAAATGCCTCCCAGAAATTTAGAATTAGAAATGCAAAGGTTAGATAAAGTTAAAGGTCATCCCCCAATGGGCAAGAGGGCCTCCCCCCACCCTCCCTACCAAGTTTCTAGCAGACCTCGTTCCCTAGGGGCACATCATAAAAGTAATTTACTGACAACTCACCTTACCAGGGGTCACTTGGGGCCTCAAGTCTTCTGGAATTCACTTTTAAGAAGCATGATTAAGTGGGGACAACGATTGGCCCTAAACTATTTATGCTGAGAACAAATGTCTGTCAGAATTAAATTCTTTGTGTGTGGTGGTTTCAGGCTTTAAAAAGATGTGTGCCCTGATGAAAAGCACGGACTTTATTCACCAAATTAAATCTTAGGAGGAATATTGGTTAATTGATTTATTAGGTCTTAAAAAAATACTCCAGAAATCCAAGTAGACGACATAGCCTAACAAAAAGGAGAATTCATTTACCAGTTATATTCTTTTTAATCATGTCTAGCCTCCCCCCCTTTTGTCCCCCTCTCTCTCACATCGAAGGAAAAAAAGGATTCATATTATTTGAGGGAAAAATCAAGAAGCCATTTAAACCAGAAAGTTGATTTAAAAAAATTTTTTGGCCAAAAAAAGTGATTTCCTGATTAAAATAAATCTCCACCTCTTTGATAATTCTGGCATGAAAGACTTGGCTTTCATGTTTGGTAGAGATGGCTTTCTTTCACATTTAAAAATTGCTAAAAGTGAAACTATGTGTGCATTGGACAAAATTAAAACAGAGTCTCTGACACTGTGTGTGGGATACAGCTCTAATCTCTGCAATGCATGGAAGCAAAACTGGTACCTCCAATTGCACAGCACACAGCTCAGTAATAACAGGGGATGAGGCATACAATTTCAAGGAACACCCACAATGAAAATTATTCTTTCCGCACAGAGAATTGTTTTGGAATAAGTTAGGTTAATTGGCACCATGGGATTTCTCTCGAGGAAACGCCGAGCACTGAAACCCTTACAAGACCAAGTGAAACAATGAAGCATTACCCTCCATCCCTTTTTATTCTTTCGCATCCAGTTGCTTCTATCCACAGCCAGATTCACCTGGGTGCATTCAGATGCAGGTAAAAAGGGAGACCGCTCTTGGGCCGGCTCAGGTGATACCTGATTTTCTAAATGGAATCATTGGTTCAGTGGTCAAGAGTGAAAAGAACACAACTGAGGGCAGCTAAGAATATTCTATGTTTGGGGTATTTTATGAGCAACGTTATCATTTTATAATTGATACAGTTAGGAACTGCATAGGCTAGGGTCTGAAATATAAATCAAGAGAAATTAAAGAAATATATTTGCATATGTTCTTTATTAGAAGTCTATATATTTTATACCATCATCATTTTAATTCTCTCTAGTTTCAGAATTCCTGGAGTTTGAGTTCTTATGTCTAAAATATAAGGATAATTATCTTAAAAAGTCATGCCCCTCTTCCCCCTTTGAATGTATTGTTCCCAAAGAGGAATGTATGAAAATATAGAAAAAAACTATACATACACACATCCCATTCTTTTATATAGACACCAAATCTTCTCTCTGTCTCCACACACACACACACACACACACACACAAACTTATATACCTTTCAAATAGTCTTTAATTCTGGTTATCATTTTCATAAATTACCATTTACAACTGGCATCAAGTGAGCCCTCTTATTCATACTACCACAATTGATGCTTTCCTGTAATTTACAATCATTCAACAGAATCCATTAAACTGCTAATGTACTGAACTTCAAAAGTTTGTGCTATAAAGTGATGAGAAAGAAGGTGTTAGTTACGAAACACCACGTATAAAAACCACACTTAATAGGGGGGATTTTTAAATGCATCCCCAAGTATTGACCCACTGATGGCTGGCGGGAACAGAGAAGAAGGTAACTAATGGTGAAAGAATTGAGGCTCCAAGGAGTTGCCTAAGTGGTCCTTGGTCATAAGCATTAGCAGAGCTGGAGGATGGCTTCAGGGTTCTATCATGCATACCCGCTTCCACATTGTCTCGGGAAGTCTACTCACCAAACAGTTGCTATTGACGCTATTGGAGAAGGTTAGGTCAGCTAGTCTACCAGGCCCAACAGCCCGCATGGGCCACAGACTCTTCTAACCTGAGACCAGAGGAATGGCATGGTGCTTGGCTATCACTACTAACCATTCGGACCTGGATAGAAAGTCCTGCGTAGAATGTGAGGGGAAAAAGTGGAGCAAAATTCAAATTCCTAAAGTCTGGACCTACAAGATCGATAGTGCTTAGAGGAAATCATCCTAAATACCCTTGGAAGTGGGCACCAAAGTTCCTCTTTGCGGTCCCCTTTCAGCAAATCCTAAGCTAATTTGCTGTGCTGTGTAAACTTATATCTAAAACACAATAAATACAATAAAAAGTATAAAGTCATATCATGTCACTCTTCTCTACAAAACCCTCTAATTCCCACTTCATGCAGAGTAAAAAACAAACAGAAAGTGGTCCCTGAGCGGTGGGTGCCAACTTGTTTGTTAACTAAATGGCTGGAGGGATGATTCCACCCACAGGCTCTTCAGAAGAGAGGCTAGCGGTGCATTTCTGAATAATCAGTGCTATTAAGAGGGCCAAGCAGCACAGTTCCACTCTGTACAAACAGGCTTGCCATCAGTTGGAATCAGCTCAATGGCAACTACGTTTTAAGACGAAGCCCTTAGTGTAAGACCCTAAGACTCTATTATCTGATGCAGGATGCTCATCCCACCAGTACACAGCCACTCAGCTCGATTTGATCATCTTCTGTTCCTCTCCCTTGACCGGGCTCCAGACTGCTCTTCTCCCCTATGACACCAACCACTGTCCACTTCAACTTGATGGACAACTTCAAACTCAACCTCTGAAAAGTAACTGATCGCTTATCCCCATACACTCAGGATATCATCTCGCCACTAACTGGAAGCTGGAGCATGCAGCTTTTCAACGTTTCAACTGGCTCACCAATGGATACACAGAATGATGAATTCACCTCTTTGCTGGTGTGCTAGGTCCCACAGTGAGCCCTGCACTGGGGACGCTGAGTGGCCTGGGTTTCTATAAGACTGCAGAAGAAAAGCAATTAGTCCGGCAAGGGTCTGGCAGGTATTCCTTGGGAGCAGCTGGGCACTTGAACTACTTTCTCTTAAGGAGCTCTTTAAAGCTAGAAAGGATGCAGGGGCTTATTTCATTCATTCCTCTGACTTCAAAGATAGAAGGCTGAAAACTCAAAGTCATCCCATCACTTTGTGGGAATATCGATGCCTTTGTACAGACAAGGGATGAGGGCCATCACCAGAGCAGGGATTTGCTCTGACACCACCCCCCTCCCACACTCCCCCCCCCACTATTCCCCCCGCAACAGAGGTGAGCGATTACAGTAGCATATCGTTCGCACAATGGGATTAAAGGTGCTGACAGGTGATGCTGTCAAATGCAGCTTTATGGAGTGTTGTAGTATCTCTACTCCTACAGTATTACTACATGGTAGCAAAGTTCTTAAGTACTAGCTGTACCATCAAGGTCAGGAGTTTGAAATCACGGACTGAGAAAGACAAGGCTTTCTGCTCTCGTAAAGAGTTACAGTCTCAAACCCACGGGGCACTTCTACCCTGTCCTATAGGGTGGCTCTGAGGCATGATCGAGTTTGGTTTAGAGTTTGAGCAGTACCCGTAAGGCGCTCTGGTCTCCCAGTGGGTTGGGTGTTGGGTTGTTAACCACACAATCAATGGCTCAAACCGAACAGCTGCTGCTGGGAGAAAGCCTGAGGCTGTCTGCTCTCGGAAAGAGCTACAGTCTTGGAAATGCTAAATAGTGCTGCTATGGGTCAGAACTGGCCCACTGGCAGTGGGCTTGGTTTGGGGTTTTGGTCCCTCTAACAGTTATTTGCAAAGGAAGGTGCTGACCTGGTCATATCCAGTGGTCCATGCTTTTGTTCAAATTTTTTTGTATGTCTTGACTATGAATAAATGTCAAAATCTTTTTCGGAAATCTTCGACGAGGAGATATTACCTTTAGATAACCCTTTTACTTATACCAACTCTACATAAATCAATTTTAGTGGAAATAGCAAGTCACAAAGGCAGAGAAACCACAGGTATAAATGCCTTATTCATGCCCTGGGGACAGTCTGATCTTCCGAATCCCTGGAGGTTTAAACAGAAGCTCTAATGGTGGCCCGGGGAGACACCAAGGTTGAGAAAGAAAATGAGCTCCGTGGCTTTTCCAGCTCCAGGTCACAGGCTTGAACCCAGTCTAGGACCGTCATTGAACATGTATGACAGATGTTTGGTGACCTGCGAGTGGAGGGAAGTCCGTTCAAGCTTTGGTTCACTTTTCCTGAACAGGTGTGTTCTCCACCACAAAGGTAGTTTCACTGTTAGAGACTCATCTCCTACCCTTGGATGCGCAAGGCAAAGAGTTTAATGGGAATTAAATTCGCCTAACTTTTTATCCTTCTACAAGGCGCATTTCCCTGATTTTTCAAAGCTTAGGCAGCTACCATTCGTTCTGTGTACAGTCTTTTTAAAAAAAATAATGAATTCTTCTGAATAGTTTTCCACTGTCAGCTAAGGGTTCTTCTAACAGATGTGTCTGTCTCTATCTAGAAATAGCCTGAGGACAGATGTAGTTTTATTTAAATTTGAGATCCTTTGGGATCAAAGGTGCTTTAGGATGAGAGGCTGATGGAGAAACAGCTTAATAGAACTTTAAAGAAAAGAATTTTACTATCCCGAAAGAGAAAGTTAGGATATGTTTATACGATTTTTTTTTCCTCAAGAATTTTGTTGCTGTGGATAAAACAGTAGGTTTGGTTTTTTTCACAGTGTCTTCTTTTGCGATTAGGCTCAGGTTATTGGGTTCCATCCCACAATTACAATAAGCAGTTTCAACAAGCAACAATGTCATCAGCATAGATCAAACTCATCCGTGCGCTCTTTCTGTCTGGGGGCCTTTGTACATCCAGCTGTATAGATGGTACTTTATCTTAAAAGAGTTTTTCCTTATGGGTTTTCCATGAACTAAAGTGTGAACCTGACCTATTTCACACCATTTAAAAAGGAGTGAATGGGAGAACTTAAAATTAAATTACATCTGGGGCACCCAGGTAGAGGAAAATGAAAATTCACTACAAATAGAGTTCACAATTCACCTCCCTTTTCATTATAATTTCTGAGCCATGTGACATCCATGACCACCTGGTATTCCAAAGCCATGCCAGGAGAGAATATGTAGAAAATAGCTTTCAAGTTTTACTCATTTTAATATAGAATGCTCTTGATGAAAAGCTTCTCCACCCCCCAACTCCCCCTGCCACCCTCCCGTGCCCCCAAAGCATATATTAACTGAAAAATCCCCAAATGACTGCCATTTCTAGCCAAAGCTCCAGCGTGTAAAACCATTTTAAATACTTCCACATTTCTGGCCACTTGGATACTATGATGCTGTCACTGGGAGCTGCCAGCCAGCAGCCAGGCAGCTCCTGACACACAGTGTGACCTGGTGCAAATCGCCCAGTGCCGTGCCATCCTCATGAAGGGTTGTGAATTCAGTGAGTGTGATCAAAAGAGCTTTGCACAGCAGAGCGCCAGGCCTTTCTGCCTAATGTGTCTTAATCTGGACTCTCCAATGAAATGTGCTCTGTGCCATAGTGACTTGTAACCACCCACTGAAATACGCGTGGCGTATGGACAAGAGGTGTACTGTTGGGGAATTGAACCCAGGTCTCTTAAAGGGAAGGGGAGGATTCTACGACTGAACCACCAATTTCCCTTTTGATATATTGACCACCACCCCCAACCCCCCAGAAAAACAAACACAAAAAAACCAAACCCACTGCCATTGAGTTGATTCCAAGTTATAGCAACACTATTTATAGGCTTAAGAAGCCCTGGTGGCACTGTGCCATAAATATTGGGTTACTAACTGCAAAGTCAGTGGTTCAAGCCCACTAACTGCCACAAGGGAGAAATCTTTCAAAAAGATTTATATCCTTGGGAACCCTATATAGGGCCATTGGTTGGAATCAACTCAATGGCAATGGGTTTGGCTGGGTGTACATGGATTTATGGACTGTCCTGCTTTGTGGGAACAGACAGTCTCGGCATTCTCTTGTGGAGCAGCAGATGGGTTTGAACCTCTGACCTGGAGTTTAACAACCCCAAACTTCAATATTATGTTAGTTCAACATAATGATAGATTTTTAAACAACTTGACTAAATGTCATTTGAGGATGACTACCACTAAGGACAATCCAACAATGTAAAAATGCAAGAAGTCTGCTAAAAGCAACATGCTACATAAATATACTCCCACAGTTGGTTGTACAAAGATACACATTCATCAAAGAGCCACCGTACTTACAGATCGAGGAAACGTCCTGTGAAATATTGAGCTCTGGTGATATGTTGCTAGGTTATTGTAGCCTGGACTGTGAAGCCAAGGGGTTTTACTTATTTTCAGGACCTGAGCTCTAACACATTTCACATATATGTTTACTAACAACTGCTGTAGTTTAACTTAAAAACCTCCCTTCCTTTAGCGAATTCTGTCTTCTCTGACTTCAGGGTACATTTTTGTGATATGCTTTAAATCCATAGATCTGTAACATGACCGTGACATTACATGTTAATTTTACAGCAGATTTACCTAATCAGCGCCGCCCCTCTACCCCACTTAAGCAATACTTGCTAGTGGGCAAATACCATGTGCCTTCATAGCTTTCAGTCCCACTGTATTTCCTTTCAAATCCGACAATTTATTAAACCTATGGCAGATTAACATAAACTATGCTCCAAAATAAACACGCAAAAGACCTATATTGCTATAATATCCAGGTTGAAAAATATTATGAAAGCAAGAGAATTCTGGTACAAGATGGCTGAAGAAGTACTTACAGGTCAGCTGTTTTGTGCTTGATCTTCATCAGGTATGTGCTCTGAGGGACCCCAGAACAGGGAGTTTTTGCATAATAAGACAGACTTTTGCATAATAAGGCAACGATAAATGCATAATGCTAAATGATATTATAAAAATTAAGTTGATGTTTGATCTTGGAATACATTTAAATAAAACCATATTCTAGGTTTACCTTTTAGAGTTAAATATACCTTCCAAATATACATTAATATAGCTATTTTCATGAGACAGCCATAGAAATCATATATTAACCTTTAGGTCCACTTGAAATACTAAGGGGTACTGTGAACAGTGCTTTTCATATGGCTGATAAGGGTCAGAATTGACTCAGTGACAGTGAGTGAGTGAGTGACAGCATATGGAGTCCTGGTGCCATAATGGGTTAGGCATGGGCTGCTAACGACAAGGCTACTCCACAGGAGAAAGATAAAGTTTTCTACTCCCATAAAGAGCTTTGATCTCGGAAACCCACAGGGGCAGTTCTACTCTGTCCCTTAGGGTCACCATGAGTCAGAATCAATTTTATGACAGTGAGGGTTTTTAGTTTACGGTCCACAGTGGCCACCACAGCTGGTGAACCAGCTGAGGGACCAGCCTGTTTTCTTTTCCTGGCCTTGCTTTGCACATTAGTATGCTCAGTGATGATAACAGCCTACATTGGCAGTGCTTCACATTGATGTGGGATCGTGCCTGAGAATTGGTGGATATGGCCTTTTATTATTTCTGTTTTACAGTTGGAGAAACTAAGCCTAGGGAGCTTAAAAGACTCGCTTAGTGGCCAAACACTGGTAACAGGTTGTGGGTGCAGACCCTAGAACTGAGATTTGCCAACCCTAATCTAGATCCCAGGCCCTTAGCCTCACTATGTTGTCAGCTAGACCTAAATCTTAAATCTCAGTTTACTGAACAAGCTCCTCTGTCTTTCCTTCTACACTGTGCTGCTGATCAAAGGCAGGACAACAATGTTGTTGTTGTTAGGGGCGACTGAACCTGTCCTGAGTCTTAAAGGCCCAATGTCCAGTAGAATCCCGCTAGCCTCATATTAGCCTTGCATTTGTTATTATGTTTGACCCACTGGGTCAATCCAACTCATTGAAGATCTCCTGCTTTTGCCCTGACACCCTCTACTTTTACAAAGTGGGACAGCCTTTACCAGGGACTGGTCTTTCCTGACAACGTGCCAAAGTACACGAGATAAAGTCTCCCCGTCCTTGTTTCTAAGGACGATTTTAGCTGTCCTTCTTCTCCAGCTGATTATCTGGTCTTCTGGTAGTTTGTGGTACAGCAAAGATTCTTTGCCAACACTAATTCAAAGGCATCCGTTCTTTGATGGTCTTCCTCAGTGCTTGGCCACTCACGCATACGAGGTGATTAAAAACACCATGGCTTGGTTCAGGGGCATCTTAGTCCCCAGGGTGACATCTACACTATTTCAGGCTTTAAGAACATCTCTCGCAATACATTTGACCAATGTGTTCTGTTTAATTTCTTGATGGCTGCATCCTTCAGTGGAGATTATGGATCCCAGTGAAATGACATCGTTGACAGGTTCCATCTTTTTCCCATTTATTCTGATGCTGTGCATTGGTCCATTTCTGATGCTTCGGGCTTTCTTTACATTGAGTTATATAATACATTCTGTAGTGTTTGGTCTTCATAAGTGTGGGAAGCACTTTGCGGCCTCTCCACATTCAGAACGCAGCACTGTGTTGCTGGTGGATTTGAACGGATGACTTTCCCATCAACAGTCCAACACTACTGATGGTGTCACTAGGGTGATTATGATTAATAAGCAAGGAGACTAGTCTACCCCTGTCAACAGGGTTTTACTGAGGAGCGTGGTCTCGGGAGCAGAGAAAGAGGAGGCTTCCTGCTATTGTAAAGGATTGTAAGCTCAGACCCTCACAGGGACAGTTCACTCTCTCCTATAGGCAAGTCGGCATCGGCAGGGTAGTGGTGAGTCTGGGTTTTGGTGGCCTTGGGAAAGAAAAGCTAGTATCGCCAAAAAGGAATTGCTTTTAGAACTTGTATCCCGATAATTTTGTGATGTCTGACATTTTCTTTAACCATCACTGAAAACCAATGACAAGAGACATGGCCAGTGTAGCTTCTCTTTCTTCCTTTCTAGCCCAAGCAGCGTCCGTAGGAGATGGTGGGTGCCACATTTAGAGAGAGCACTTTGAAAGTTGCATATCTTTCCTAAATTTCCTAGTTCCCACCTAGGGATTGTCACGCTCCACCCCTCGGCCCTTGAAGTCCTGGGTAAAGATAAAGACATTAATCTAAAACCTCCCTTGTCATCAAGTGCGATTTCAGGCCTCTAAAATGTAGAAGGTTGACTTTTTCTACTCCACTGAGAAATGCTGGGTACCCGACTTCAGCTTCTGTGGCAGTAAAGAACTTGATGCAGGATGAGCGCAAACCCACATTAAACTGACTTAGCCTGGCATATATCACAGACACCAGTGCCTTCAAAACGTTTGTGGGGAAATCCCATTATTTTTTCATTCCATTCCTCATGAATTTTGTGAAGCTTCCCTTGTGCCTACGTGTATAGCCAGTTACATTTTATTACTAAAAGGTTTTGCCAACACAACAGGACAGTGACAATGGAAACCAACTCATTCGATTAGAAAGTTGTACTGTGATTATATCATACATCAAAGGGATGATTTGCTTTATAAAAAACCATCTCTTTGGCTGAATCTTCATCGTAGATTTGAAATGAGATTAAATTATCTAAAAATAAAGCACAGAGTTTCTCACAGCGTTCAAGGGCATCTGGATGAAATGTGCTAGCAGAAGTCAATCAAATATGGCCACTGCTTCCTTGCTATTAAAAAAAATAGCTGCAGTCACCAATTTGACTTGCAGATCTACAATTTAGTTATATCTCAATGTGGTAGTTGGGAGTCAGAGTTATCAGCAATGAAAGAAAGAGACCCTTAAAAGTTTTCATATCTGAAAAGACTTTTCACAATGAACGTTCGGCGTATGTTATAATAGACGTGTTTGTTTTTACTACTTTTAGGTGGGGTCTAACAACATGACGTGTGACGTAGTAAAATGTGACAAGCCACAGCATTTTAAAATGCTGTTTGTATAAAAATGCTCAGAATGGTGATTCCTTTCCATATTTTAAAATGATTGTGGTTAAATCTCTAATGTGGCGCGTGTCCATTGAACGTTTGTTTCAAGTGTGCAAA
Source organism: Tenrec ecaudatus (assembly GCF_050624435.1). Classification (NCBI taxonomy): domain Eukaryota; kingdom Metazoa; phylum Chordata; class Mammalia; order Afrosoricida; family Tenrecidae; genus Tenrec; species Tenrec ecaudatus. The sequence goes on from NC_134532.1 coordinate 71,038,077, forward strand.
TTCAATGACTATAGTCTGCTTTCTTTCAACCTAGTGCACAGCTGAACGCGGCATTCGACAGTGGCCCTACCATGCCTTTCTACTGTTACGATCCAATACAACGGTTGAAAAGGGCATTGCGTCTCCGTCTTCCCCACTCTGACTCATTTCACTGAGCCGAAGCACACGGGTGTCTTGTAGGCTGCCCGAAGGCTGTAAGTTCAAGGCAGCAACCTGTGACAGATTCGGTTCTCTGACAAGCTTCAGAAAAACTGAATGCCAGTCCCCGAGAGTCAATGCACGCTTAGGTTTCACCGAGCCTCCGATGCTCACAATTACACGTGGGATTTACACACACGTGGAATCAGAGGCTGCCCTGCCGGGCTTGCCCCATGCTCCCTGCAGCTTCTTCCACACGCTCCTGTCACTCCCGGGTGCCCAGGCCAGTGTCTCTCAGGGGCCCCACCTCAATGGGCTCAGTCACCTGGACAATCAGCAGCTTTCAGCCTCCTGTCCTCTCGTCCCCCGGTGAAAGGATGGCTTCAAAACGTATCTTTTGAAATGAGATTCCAGCAGATGGAGGAAGGACAGGAGTCCAGCTACACCTGCCCTAATGACAGCTTCGTCCCCTGGACGCAGCCTCTCTGTCTTCGGGTTGCAGGTGGGGATGGAGCGGCACAGAGCAGGGCTTGCTTGTTTCCCCTTGTCCAGCCCACCCTGCAGGTGATAGGTGCGAGCGCCGCCCAACTTGTGCACACACACAAAGCTCAGGCGAACTTTCTGATTTGGGCAAGATGGGCAGGTTTGGTGCAATGCCACCAGACGGCCTCCTGGTGTCCGCGTTTTTATTCATGGTCCTTTACCGATAAAACAGTAAACTCTGCATTTGAGAGGCACGGATGATTTTTGCCAACTGGCTGAGCATTAGTTAGGCCAGTGTCAAAAATGAACCATGAAAGTTTCAATTTGATGGGTCGAGCAATTGCCTAATTAGAATTGATGGTTGAGGTGTTAAAGTAACTCTTTTCGAAGCTTTCCATTGAGTCTTCCCCTGAATCCAAATACTTCAATAAACAGACTTGTTGGAGTAGAATGGTGATGGAACATGGGTCTCCTTCAATTAGTAATGGACCCAGCATTTGGCTCAGTTTGGATCCAAACCCCAAACCAAAGTCCTTGCCATCACATTGGCTTAGACTCACAGTGACGTCATAATGGCACCACAAGGTTTCCAAGACTGACAGCCTCAACTTCTCCCCACGGTGGCTCATGGGTTCCAACTGCTGACTTAGGTTATCAGCTGAGTACTCAAACCACCATGCCAGGAGGGCTCAATCAGTCTCATTTAATTTATCTCAAATGGGCTGAATATAGACAACTTAAAAGACTATGTATATCGATCCTAACCGCTTAGATTCTAACTTAATTTGCACTCAGGAACCGTGAATGCTCCCACTTGGTTATGCTGTGGCCCCATTCCTGACTACTTGTCTACCTTTCCAAGGATTAGTTCCAACATTTGCCGAGGTTCCTGGGGATACAAGTGGTTTCATTGAGATGCCCAATCAAAAGGGGATAGTCTAAAGCCACCCAGTAGCACTGTAGAAGGAGGCTCTGGTGATAGGCTTCTCTGAAAATGAAAACTGAGAAAAATACAGTGTAGTTCTACTATGTAACACAGCACGCCACCATGAGTCAAATCAATGCTGTGCTAACAGGTTTATTTTGCTTTTGTTTGATTTTTTTGGTAATGCTTCACAAAAGTTCTGATTCAGAATCAAGCTCAGTTTAAACAAACTCAACCAGTATGGCCAAGAAGTGTTTTTACCTGGATATAGAGAATACAATGTTTACAATTTCCCTGTTGGGGATTAAACAAAACAACAACAACAAAAGATACACAGTCACATAGACACACTGTAAAGACTAAAGTTTCCTTCTGGTGTTGGTTATGCATTACGTTGCTAATTCATAAGACCAGCCTTTTCAAACCACCAGGTGCTCCCAGGCAGGAAGATCACCTTTTCTACTTCTGCAAAGGGTTATGGTCTCAGAAACTCCAAAGGGCAGCTCTAGCCTGTCCCACGTACTCTGAGTAGATCCCGACTCGGTGGAGCAGTTCAATAGTTCAGTATCTACTCAGTGTATGTTAAACCTGACGGGACGTAACATGCCTGATTGCAGGGGTTTCTAAAAGCTGAAGCTAAAAGCAAACCCAGTCTCAAGGGCAGTGAGATTCTGACTCCTGACGACCCCAGGTGTGCAGAGAACTGCAGTTCAATAGGCCTTTCTTACGAAGTGCCCTTCAGGGGGTTCGAACTGCCAATCTTTTGACTGGTAGCTGAGTCTTTAACTAGAACTTTACTATATTCATAACAACAAAAAGCAAATTGCCTTTCAGTCAATTCTGACTCATAGCTACCTTCTATAGGGTTTCTAAGACTAAATCTTTATGGGAGCAGACAGCCTCATTTTTCTCCCATGCAGTGGGTTATCTAAGCAGTCCCACCCAGGCTGCTTAAATATATCCATCTATGTCATTAATTAATGTCATGGGGGTAGGGGAGTTGATCTCTATGGTAGCTTGGCTCATTTGCAAATATGAAGGTTGGGCCAGGCTTTTATTCATTCTGTGATGAGTAGAACTGCTCCTGTGGGTTTCTATATAGGAGTAGAAAGCCACGTCTCTCTCCCACCTTACCTGCTAGACACACTCAAATATCCACGTGATAGGTTTCTAGCCTATTGGAATCATGAGTGCCAAACAGTAAGGGATTTCAATCTATTGCACTGCAAAATATGAATAGTGAGACTTTATTTTAAGGCCCCCAAATTCTTGATTTAAAATATCAATCTTACAAGGGAGTCCAGTTTATAAAACGTATCGAAGTGTAACTCTTTTGGGAAAGGAAGTCTACAGGGGATTCTGCAGAGTAAACTCTGACAACCTCAGCAGTGTTCTAGGCTCATGTGTAGAGTTTCACTACATGCTGAGATGTCCCCAGTCCGAAAAGATACCCTGCTGTTTCCTGGCCCAGCAAACAGGTATAAGCTGAAAGAGAGGGATCCTTAACTGACCCTAGATTAAAAGGCAAATCATTCTTTGAAAAGTTGAACTGAAACCAGAAGACCATGACTTTGGGACATTTCTCACAGAAATATTTTCAAGTATTCTATGCTGATCCTATTTCTTACTTTGACATTTTTATCATACAACTCTTTTTATACATTTTTATGCAGCTAATATTCAAAAACTATTATTTTCTCAAATATCTGAAAATAGATCCCTATATTTCTAAAGACAAACTGCCAATATAGTGGTCCGTATCCTTCCATTCGTCATAATGAAGCTAAACAAGAATGGTAAATAGCATTATTTACAATGGTATTTACTAGGATCATTATAAGTGTCGCAAAATAAGAAATATCTCAATGAGAAGAAAACCACACTTTTGAAGAAGTTTCCAAAATGGGAAAATATGGGACACTGTCAAGTGAAAAAGATGAGACTATAAAGAAGCTTATATGACTTGATTTGCATTTTGTTTCCTTAGAAAAAAGTGAAAAGAAACCATCCTCTTCTCTTCTGCATGTCTAGACATGTATTCTTAATATTGAGCTGTATTTCCCTTGTCGTATGGAAAGTTTAATTTTATACATAAATGAGAAGATAATATACAACAATGTTAGTCGTTTCTTTAATTGGTAGGATTATTGGGATTAGGGATTGTCATTATCTCAATAGTTTCCTCAAACTTTTATTTATTTTTTAATGAGAACACATTCTACTTTTGCAGTAAGAAAAATATCCTATTAGAAAGTTAGAACCACTGAATTAAGCAGATTTTCCCAAGAGATAGGTACCTTCACGCCAAAGTTCTTGCCCTTAAAATTTTGCTTATAAACATGGGCATGAGGATAATTGATTCCAACAGAAGGACAGTCTCTTTGCCTTTCCTGTAGCCATCAAGTTGACTTCTGACTCATGGCAGAGATGTGTGTCAGTACTCTGTAGGGCTTTCCGTGGCTACGATCTTATGTAAGCAGATCTCCAAGTCTTTCTTCCCTAATACCATTAGGTGGAACTGAATCACCAACCTTTCAATTAGTAGCTGAGTGTGAACCATCTCCAGGGCCCATAGTATGGCCTTACCTGTATTTCAAGTGCACATTGTTTTTACCTAGCAGATACTAGCTGTATCTATTTAGTTCTGACTTGTTTCATTGTGTTTAGGTGCCCTTTCCTCCAAAGAGGATTCAACCGAGCATAGAAAAGTTCATTTCAAGATGAAATAAAACATGTTTCCATTGAGTCCACTATGACTCATGGCAGCCCATGGGTTAAGGAGCAGAACTGCTAACTGGGGTTTTCTTGATTGTCATATTTAGGAAACAGATAACCAGGCCTTTCTTCCTCTGTATCTTGAGGGGGTTCACACTGCAAATCTTCTCGGTCAGTGGTGAAAGGAAACTGTGCCAGTCAGGAAACTTTCTATACAAAGAGGATACAACCTCCTTGGATTCATTTTCCAGCTAAGAACTGAAAGAACAACCGATTCTACTCAAATCAAACCACTACTTTGTTTCAGTCTAAAATGGTCAAGGACTGTTGAATGCATCTTCAAAATTTAGAATGTCACAATGTGCTTGGGAGCTTGGTACTGGTGTTGTATCATGTTGCTTGTCTTATAAAACAAACTTGACAATAATTTGCATTCCATACTTATGACATTATTTACCATAAAACCTCAAGTTGAGAATAAAGGCAATCAATGTGCCAATATATTCGATAGCGATACTATTTTGAGTTGATTCTGACTTAGAACAGAATAAAACTGCTCCATGGAGTTTCAAAGGTTGTAAAGCTTTATGGAAGCAGATAGCCTGCCTCTATTTTCTCCCCCAGAGTGGCTGGAGAGTTTGAACTGCCAACCTTTCAGTTAGCAGCCGACTGCTCAACCCATGGTGCCACCATGGGCCCTGATATAATGTACAGGATAGCTAATTATAGATAAAAAGATTTGACTTACCTGTTAACTCGTTGTACAAGGAAGGCACAATACAAGTATATATATATATATATATATATATATATATATATATATATATATATATATATATATATATTTATGACACAGACTAAAATAACAGATGCGGTAAAAGGATGATTTGCATTTGCCAAAATAGCTAAAGGACACATTTTTCAGTTAGCCAATGCTGATACATCATCCTTAGTATTATGTCTGCTCAAGAAGACTTTAAAGCAATACTTTGTAGAGCCACATTTCTGTCAATGTCACTTACATCTGGAAATCAGGTCAAAATATCAATTTGATTGTTCTGCTCAGTAGTCACCAATGGCAGAGAAATTAATGTCATTGCCCGACTCAGTAGCTATAATTATGTCCCTTTTTTTGTGGGGGTGGGGGGGGTTTCCTTATTGTCTCCTTAAATATTCTTTCTCGTATTACAAAGAAATGCCTTAGAAGAAAAAGATAACACTGAAATAAAGCTAACATAGCCTGAGCAAAGATAGGAAAAACTTAAAAAGCTAACCTTTATTCCACTTTGAACAAGTTTGTGAATGTTCAGATAGGGCTCCTTGACAATCTCTCCTTCAGGGGTCAGTATCTTCACGTAGCCTTCTTTTTCCAGAATGAAGAGTCGGTGAGAGCCATCCCCACTGTGCACGGCACCGATTGGCTGCCGCAGGCCATTCACAACCTCCTGAAGGCAGAAGCAGTTGTGTTTGTGCTTCCTAAACAAATAGAAGAACACCAGTGAGCTTTGTTTCAAGAGGACAGTAGGAAGGGATGCATTTTGCATCCTTTTCCAAATACATTTCCTATAGGAATCTACAGGTTTCGGAAATATGCCATGCTGCTAACCCCAAGGTCACATTCTGAGTCTTTTAAATGGAAAAACAAAACAGCCTTCTATCACAAAACATAAGAGAATGGAAACATGTATGTACTTTAAAATTTCATAAGCATGTTAGCTCATCTTTCAGTGGCTATAATTATAATTAGCTATACTCAAGATAATTAAACCTTGCAGAAAGGCTCTCAGAGAGAAAGTTCTCAGATCTATTTATAAAATCTGGTTGACTAATAGTAATTGTTCGGCATATTTCCTCAGTACAGCCAGCTAATACCAACTATAAAATTCAAGTTTAAAACTATACCCATAAAATTCATATGAATCATAGAGAAGCCAAGCTCATAATATATGATTAGTAGTGTAAATATAAAAAAAAACACTAAAAACATTTAAGCTAACAAGATTTTAGAGAAGTCAACTATCAAATAAAGAAAGGGGTTCGGGGAGCATCTGGAAGATTTAGCTACTGAGTGAAAGTGCAGACAGTTGATTCACTGTCAAAACCACAAGATTTGCAAGCTGTTTTATTTTTAAAGATTAAAGTGCATTTATCTTTATGAACCTGCTGATCTCTTCCACTTTGTCATAATCTTCCATCTGGTCCAAGTAATTAGTTGCTGGTCCTCTGACTTGTTTTCTTGGAAAATCTGGAAAGCACAACCCACCATCTTTTCTTGCATAGTAATAGCAAAATTCATCAGCAGTAGTTTGAAGGAGACCTTTAAAAAATGTAAAAAAACAAAAAACATAAAAAATACTGCAACCATTTGGTTTGAGAAATAGATGAGAAAAGAGAATTTTTTAAATTATCACAGTACACTGTACATAACATGTAATTTGCCTTTTAAATAATTTATTTCAGTAGCATTAATTCCATTTATAATGCAACTGTCATTTCTATTAAGATCCAAAGCTTTTTCAACACCCAAGAGGAGAAAAGAGATTTTTAAAGACCATATAGATAGTTTAAGAACAAACAGAGACTAAATTGAAAAAGAAGAGAAAAATTGTTTGGATTTTGGTTTGGAATTTCCATTTTACCTTTAAAAGAAGAGTTATAGTGAATGTGGCAATACTATGATGGATACTTTTTTTTTTTTCTTCATTTACATTTTATTAGGGACTCCAACAACTCTTACCACAATCCATACATATACATACATCAATTGTATAAAGCACACCCATACATTCCCTGTCCCAATCATTCTCAAGGCATTTGCTCTTCACTTAAGCCCCTTGCATCAGGTCCTCTTTTTTTCCCCCCCCTCCCTCCCTTTTCCCCCCTCCCTCATATGCCCTTGGTAATTTATACCTCGTTATTTTGTCATATCTTGCCCTATTCGGGGTCTCCCTTCCCCCCTTCTCTGCTGTCCCTCTCCCAGGGAAGAGGTCACATGTGGCTCCTTGTAATCAGTTCCCCCTTTCCAACCCACTCACCCTCCACTCTCCCAGCATCGCCCCTCACGCCCTTGGTCCTGGAGGTATCATCCACCCTGGATTCCCTGTATCTCCAACCCTCATATGTACCAGTGCACAGCCTCTGTCCTATCCAGCCCTGCAAGGTAGAATTCGGATCATGGTAGTTGGGGGGAGGAAGCATCCAGGATCTGGGGGAAAGCTGTGTTCTTCATCGATACTACCTCACACCCTAATTAACCCATCTCCTTTCCTAAGCCCCTCTATGAGGGGATCTCCATTGGCCGACACTTGGGCCTTGGGTCTCCACTCTGCACTTCCCCCTGGATACTTTTTAATTTAAAGGTTCATAGGAAAAAATATACATGAACACAAAACAGCACCAATCGTATTACTGAACTGCCTCTATTCTTAGGCTTCCTCTACTTGCCTTAAGTTGTATCTGTGAGCTTATCTGATTACTAGTTAGCACTTTTCTTCATATTGCTAAAAAAAAAAAAATCCCAAAAGGCAAAACCCAAACTCAATAGTTTGAGGAGGAAGAACATGAGAACTGAGATAGGCCATCCGATGGCAACTTGGGTCATTTTGTAACATTGTTTTATACTCCCACTCACATATGATTGATTGATTAGTAAACCTACTAAATACCATTAGTGACTTCAGCGCTGAATTGATGGTAATCACAGATTATGAGAATTTTGCATATGCAAAGATTGTATTTCTTAAAAAACAAACAAAACCCTTCATTCCTGTCAAGCAGCTCACCATGACTGTCCTTCCTTGAGATTTGAAATACCGAGGAAGGGAGAATCAAGACACTGGCCAATAAGGAGTCTGATGCTGTGCTGAAGTTTTGGTCTCTTGTATCTAACATACTGTAGGGATGAATGGTGAAGCAATGGAATATAGAGTTCAAAGATACTTGTTACTGTCGGAAACACTTGAGAACACCTGGACGTTTGTTGACTTTTCATGGTCAAACACAATTTTTTAAGAAAAGCTGACATAGCATCAACTTAGCAAAAGAAAAACACCAATGCGTCAATAAAAAAAAGACTCAAAGCACAAACACAAAAGACTTGATGAGTTTGAAACCTTCTTATCCCCTTCTGAGAAGATGACCTTTTATCAAACAAAAGTAACTATCTTTGAATACCAAAAAGGATTTTCTCGGACAAAAATGCAGATTTGAGTTACTTTGTCATTTGAGTTCATGAAGTATTAGTTTTTTGGGGATGGAGAGCTTAGCCAAAAGATTCACATAGATTTTGATGATTTCTGCTCTTACAAAGAATGCTTCTAGAGTAAGTCTTCGATGCCTGTCCAAAAGTCCTGCTTCTGGTCTCAAATCTTAATTACATTCAAAGTTGTTTTTTTTAATCTAACAAGTTACTGTATTCCCTATTACTTTTGGGAGAAAAACCACTTGTTAATAGATTTGAAGTATATGTCATAAAATAGATCCAGATTTAGTAAAAATTTGTAAGAACAAGAATGTGGGATAAACAAGACTTATCAATGACCATAAGGTCAATAAGTTTGACCTGAGCTCCCTCAGACAAAGCTTAGGATCTAAGAGTCTTAAATGATCGAAGATTACACACACACACACACACTCCCTGTAAATGGGGGGCTAGGTGGAGAGATGGAAAAGAGGCATAGCATTTGGGCAGGGCTCCATGGGAGGGGCAAGGCAGCTGGCAGGAGGGTGCTTTGTCTAGGGGTGAGAAATTGGAGAGAGGAATGAAGGCCAAAGCATTTACTCATCTATAGCAAGTCACTGTTTGCCACAGACTCTTTCTCCTCTCTTCTTTCATAACTACATACATGAAACTGCCCAATAGAGTTAGTATGTCTCTTAGTGGTAAAAGGAAAAACCGAGCTGTTAAATCCAACTTTTTGTAGCTTGAGGCTAGATCTTCTTTTGATCTGTACATGTATAATATTGGCCTGGAGTTTTACACACACACACACACACACACACACACACACACACACACACACACACATAATCCTGATGGTGTACTGGGGTAGGCAGCTTTGGAGTGCTAATCACAAACTTGCTAGTTCAAACCCACCAGTTGCTGCTCAGGATAAAGATGAGACCCCTGCTCTCATACTTACAGCTTTGGAAACCACAGATGATAATCTACCCTGCCTTGTAGAGACCCTGTGGATAAAAATGACCAGACGGTCATGGGACATATATCTATATCATCTATCTATCTATCTATCTATCTATCTATCTATCTATCTATCTATCTATCTATCCACTAGATTTATATATCCTAAATGGCTTCACAATCTACTTCCCAAAGGCCCCCATATCAAAAACCAAGTCCTCTGAAATTCAGTTGATTTTGATCTCAGAGACCCTGTAGGCAGGATAGAACTGCCCTGATGATGGGGTTTCCAAGCTACAAATCTTTATGGAAACAATCACACCTTTCTCTCAGTGAACAGGGGTGAATTCGAACAGCTGTCCTTTGAGTTAGTTGGCAACCACTTCTAACAAACATTAAATATTTTTGGTTTTTTTTTTGGGGGGGAGTGGGAGGTAAAGACACACAAATCCCCCCCACACATATGTCATTATTTAAGTATTTGCAATCAAACAGCAAGATCTCCATGCAAATATCATGCAGGAAAATAACCTATTTGCCACTGTGTATGGGTTTTCAAGGCCAGATAAAATTGATATAAAATTTCATTTTAATGTGATGTTTGCCCGCAGGATCATAGAAATATTTCAAAATATAATTCAAGAGAAATTGAGTTTGTTTTTTTTAAAAAATCTTGTATTGCAGCACTACAGTCTGAAAACAAAACCATATTAACTGGAAATTAATGAACAATGCTGGTGGCTGGTTCCATTTTACAAGGAAGCACTAGCTGGGGACAAGCATGAGGAAGTGAGGAATGATTCTCAAGCGGAACATCTGAAGATTAATGTGTGCATATTCATAAACTTTGTGGTTCCAGAGATACTATGCTCTCTGAGCAAATAAAACTGCAGAATTTTAACGATGAATTTCTCCTAGCTTCTTACAGAAAATCGAAGGAGTCTTGGTGTAGTGGGCTATGCATTGAGCTATTAAACTCAAGATCAGTGGTGCAAAACCACCAGTAACTCCTCAGAAGAAAGAGGAGGCTCTCTGCTCCTATAAAGAGTTAGTTTCAGGAACCCAAAGGAGCAGTTCTTCTCCTACTGGGTCATTCTGAGTCTGCATCTACTCAATGCCAGATGAGGTTGATCTGCCATATTTTTGGCTTCTTACAGAACCTAGAGAAGTTGAATAATTTAAATGTGACACAGAGGGCGCCAGCTCAGGAGAATTTTACATACAAGTGAGTATTTTTCTTTAAAGCATAATATTTGAAACCTAATGCCTGTATCAAAACTTACCTTACAAGATTTTGCAATGAAAGATGAGAAAGTAGGTAATTTTTTTTTAGTAACTAGCTTCCTTGCAATGCAACAAGGGTCTGGTTTCAGGGCACTGAATAACTTCTTTTTGCTAGGATAGATGTAATCTACTAAATGGTACCCTTGAGCTTAAACATGCACATACAGAAAACGCGCGTGTGCGCGCGCGCTCACATACCAGCTGTGGAGTTCATCCTAACTCATGGTGACCTTGGACATGTCAGATGATAATGGGGCTCCATTGGAATTTTGTGGCTGAATTTTCTGAATGAGGAGCAAGTTTTCCTCCTGAGGCACCTGAGTGGACTCAAACCTGCAACCTTCCACTTAGCAGCATTTAGCTGATTGTACCACCAAGGGACTTCTAATCATTTATCAAACACCTCTGACCAGTAACTATTCATTCCCTTAGACCCAGAGCCTCGACATCACAAAGCACTCTGTAAACCACCAACTTGTAAAGTAAGTGCTCCCGGTTGGTCTGCTCTGGGCCTCAACATTTGTCTCCGCATGTAATCTAAAGGAGAGTCCCTTTTTCCTTATTATACAAGCTGCTCAGAACAAACAATGGAGGGAGCAGAGGGTCTTTCTGATCCAGTGTCAGTGTGGTTTGTCGTCAGAACTTTCTAGTGGAGTTACTGGGTTTTTATGTGTCCATTCTTCCTTTTGGTCCGCTCGCCTTAGGACTGATCACACACATGCAGAATATGTGACTGGTTTAGGAGTGACTGGAATAAAGAAACTCAGTAGGACCAAACCCTTGATGAGACCCATGAGCAACATGATGAAGCCAACTGAACTAACTGTGTGCAGATACTTCGCAGTAAAATCATCTACGGCTGAGGTGATAACAGCCTAACCCTGTTTTGATAAAATTACGATAGTAGTTACAAAAGAAGAAGCAAGATCAACAGACATCCTCTGTACACCCGAGTTGTGGTATTTCCATCACTGATAGAATAAGAGACTACCCTGTGCATCACAATGCGAGCAGAAAGAAATCCCGCGCTATCGGCTTGGCTCAATGGTTTTAATGTGATTTTGGCCATTTTTATAAGTGTTCAGAATTCACCAATTAAGTTCACAACTAGAGAATATTCAGACTTAATGAATTTGTAGTCTACCCTCACTATATAGCTATTTAGTTTTTTTCTTATTTGAGGCATGGTTATTTGTAAAGTTAAAATTTTCAGAAAGTAGATCGCTTTCTGGTATGTGAGTGTTCTGCAGCTATGTGCAGGCAAAGCAAAGGGACAGATCTTCAACATACTCATTTATCCATGAATTGAAAACTGTGAGGAAAATTATATTACTATGATTCTTTTCTCTCTTCCAACTCTTGC